>NC_137034.1:1527500-1572500 GCF_032717465.1 Coenobita brevimanus
CCTGACTGTCGCTAGGACTGTTACCTGTCCCCATAACCTTCCGTCAAGCCCTGTGTCGCGGCTATTGGGGCTGTCACTTGCGACCTGTCATTCGTTTCCTCTCGCTGTCGTGATCCCCTACGACTCCGTAGATTCAACTGTTCCCATCACTTCTACTTTACCTGTCAGAGTCCATTACCTTTCTGTCTATCCTTCAGTCTCCGTCGCTTTCACTGCCTCCGTTGCTGGGCTGTCACTCAATGTCCTGTCGTGGATCCTTAGCTGTTTGTTGCTCCCGTTGTCTCCGTTACCTAGAGTGTCTCCGTCGCTTTCATTTTCTCCTTCCCTGGGACTGTCATTCCCCTCCTGTCGTTTTCGTAGTTTCGTAGCTTTTCGTCTGTTCCATGGTCTTCGTCGCTGAGGCCATACTAACTCCACGTAGCAGTAGTGGTTCCTTAACTCATGTCATTCCCAGTCGCTTTTGTGGTCTTCTAGCTCTCTGCACTGTTGACTTTTTCTTAGCTTTGGCCTCTCATTGTTTCTGTCGCTTTTCCTGTTACTGCCATAGTCCTGTTGCTCTCTGTTGCTGTCACTGCCATTGTTACCTTCATTGTTCCCACAGCTTTCATTGTCACCATCGTTAGTCGTCTATTGTGTTTGTCAGTGTACCAGAGAGCACTTTACTTTTTCTGTGTGTGGTTACATTCCCCCAAGAGTAGGACGGATAAATAAACCATCATCCTTGCCATCGTTCTAACCTTATATTCCATCATGACTGCGGTTGATAGGATCCAAAATCATGAGAAAAGAATAACGCAAAAACAGGATATTATCGCAGCAAAGTGCTCAGAGAAAATTGGCCACACCCCCATTAACTTGTCATAAAAACTTCGAAATAACAGCAAAATGGATTCTGCTTGCAATATTTCGCTGCAAGTAATGAATTGTATGTTCATGTTATTGCAAGTGGTGCGGGGAATTTACGGAAGGTTTGAACTGAATAATGTGCGTGGAAGCCAGGTAACTGTGATGTGCTTAGCGAAGAAAATACAGAGGTGTATTGATAAGATTAATGATTACTTAATAGTGGGAAAACGCGGAGCGCTTTGGTTAAGAAAAACACCTAGTATAAGGCTGAAAACACACTCGTCGATTCAGAGGAGGAAGAGGGAGAAGAAGAGAAGCGCAGTGTCTCAAATAGTGAATGAAACTCTTGCCTATACTTTTCCAACAGTAGGACATTCTAAGCTTTATAAACTTTCGCCTTGCTATCTCATAACGATTTTATGTAGAAAAGACTTTGCGAGCTGGAGTGGTCAGATACGCCGAAGATTGTCATTAATCGTACGGATCTTTCGTAATTTGAAATACATATACGGTAGCATAATTAAAGTGAAAGACAGAAATGAAACACATTACCTTAGTTAAGGGTTTAACTGCAGCCTGAAAAGTGGATCACACTGAATAAACTGCATGACAACTTGTAACTTAATAGAGGTGCATGATGTTACGTTGTGTAGATCTGAAGATATGTAAACTACTATACTCTTTTACTTTAACTTGCCCTACAATTGCCATCTTTGCCATCTTCATTGCGCACTTGTAATAATAGATCAGCACTAGAAAATGATGCTTGTCACAAAGAAGTGCTGTGGAAAGGGTGTGGAGCTGAACTTTTTTTCTCTCATCCTGCCACTGAGCAACGTGAAATAAGCTGCAAAAAATGAAAATCTGGGGGAAGTTGAGTTAAAGACAGTGTAGTGATCGACAGGCATCACACAGATCATATCACCAGTTCTGAATACGAATGTGGGTACTGAATTGAGGAGTTCCGGATGTAAACATATAAAACATGTGGACTACAGTATTTACACTACTGGAAGCTCTTGTACTGAAGAATGCTTGTACTGGCAAACTTCCGATCAAGGGAGTTTGTTATTCTGTATCGTTGCTTATAAACTGCGTATCATGAAGTTAATTGTTTTTTTTTTTCTTTTCCTTGTTTAATTTTTGCTCCCGCCCGATGAAGTTTCTTTTTCTCTTTTTTCATTTTTCTTTGTTACTTGTTTCTGCGTTTTTTTATTTTATTTTTAATGTTTTATTTTTGCTCCCGCTTGATGAAGTGACTTTTTCTCATTTTTCTTTTTCTTTGCTTTTTAAATTTTTCTTGCTTGATTTTATTCAGCTTGAAGGAAAACTTGATTAATATACATGCGTCTCTTGACTTAACAGTGCCTGTGTTCGAGTGGAATAGTGATACCCACTGGTGAAAATTTTCCTTATTGAGACGAAGCTATTGCATTTCCTCAGATAACGCAATTGTCCATGTAAGGATAAAATCCGTATCCTATCCTTGAGTGGGAAAGGGGTTGGGATGACGGTGATAGTGATGAATAAAACTCTTCGATTAATATACTTTCTCACGGTAGCGGCAACAAAAGCGCGCTGCTACTTTAAAAGCATGTTACCACTCAACAGGGCTTTGTGTGCTCCCTCACTGAAACCACAGGAGCTCGTGCCACGCCTCACCGCCCTTGTTTTGAATACTGAGAAACTGGCGGCCAAATTGACACCCGCGACTCCACTGCGACATCTTGATAGCCAAAATGAATAGGCCGGTGAGCAGTGGGCCATCCTTGCAAGGCGAAATTGATGGGTCCCCGGCAATATATCACACCCTGCAACCTCCGCCACAATGGGACGTTCACAAAAAGCGCCGCGGAAGTGTGTGCATGTCGTGACAACTTGACAAAATGACACGTCCGGACCCCTGTCGTGTGCTGGGGCAGGGCCGGGGCCAGGACGGGGCTGGGATGGGGCGGGACTGGGGTGCAAAGGGGCAGGGAGGAGCAGGGGTGAAGTAGGCGCTGGGAAAGCAGAGGCAATGATAGGACAGAAAAGGGACAGACAGGTAAGGGCTGAAGAGGGGGAGGATAGGGGTAGAGGCAGATACAGACAAGAAGGGATAGGGACAGGTTGCGAAGAGGCAGGGAGGTGCTGGGGTAGGTCAGGGAGGAGCAGGGAGCAGATTGAAGGCAAAGAGGGGCAGAGAGGGACGAAGTGAGGGAAAGTTAGGGGGAGGAACGAAGTGAGGTGATATAAGTTGATGATAACAGACAAATGAGAAAAAGGCAGAAGTGAGTTGGGGAACAGGCAGGGAGGGGTGAGGTGAGGGTAGGTGAAACAAGGGTTTGGTTAGGTGGAATGAAATAAGGTGAGGTGAGGGTAGGTGAAACAAAAGTTTGGTTAGGTGGAATGAAATAAGGTGAGGTGAGTTAGAGGCTGAGCTGTCTGTAGCTAAACAAGAAGTTGAGATGGAAGGACCGGGCATGAGCTGTTTCGAAGCAAGGGAGAAACAGGGGAGAGCTCAGAAGGAGACAAGGTGAAGAGACGTTAAGTAGAGGGTAGGATCGTGCAGGCTGGGATAGATTTGATAGGTAGGGTTGTACTAAATAGGGTTGTTTTGGGAAGGGTAGTACAGACTAAAATGGTATAGGGTGGGCAGTAAAGACTAGGGTAACAGTGTTAGATGTGAGATTGTAAGTCAGTGTTGTACAAATCTAACGGACATGCTGGATATGTACAATCACGAGTAGTATACAAATTGACTATGTAAGTTTGGGTCGTTCAAAGTACAGAATATCAGCTGAAGTAATAATCTAGGTGAATACAGGCTGAAGTAGTACCGTCTTGGCTTATATAAGTTTGATTAGTGTAGCCTAAGCCGCACTGTTACGAGTATAATCTGGCATATATAGTACAGGGATAGGTTCTGTGAGAGTTGTCAAAGGTAGATCAGTACGGGCTGGATGAGTAGAATGTCGGTCATACAGGGATAGATTCTGACTGTGTGAGCTATAATTGTAAAAGCAAGACAAGTACAGGGTGAAACAGTAGAATCATTCCGATATAAACATCGTATTTTCTAAGTTGAAGTTGTAAAAGCTAGATGAGAAATGGCTAGAAGAGTAGAATCTCGATCGTACAGGGATGTACTCTGAAAGCTAAGGTTAAAAGATGGATTAGTAAAAGCAAGAAGAGAAAAATTATTGAGTTGTACAATCTTCCTCAATAAAGTTCCTGATAATGTAGTCCTTGGTAGCTCTATCTCTGGAATGATATCACAATCTCTGGTAATGTATATCAACGTAGTATAACCAGGAACGATGTACGATGGATAGTATGGTATATTTACAGAGCATGCTGCCCCTCTACGCCAGTCAATTACTCAACACCAGTAAAGCAAAATACCACTTCTGATACCCTAATAACCACCTTGTTGTAGTTAGGATTATTTAATAGGTTAATTAGTGTGTATTTACCTCTATTAAAGGCCCTTAGCAAATGCCTCTATATTACCGTTCTGAGGAGCAGTTGACAGCAAATTGCACTTAATAACCTGTATGATAATTACATTTAATAAGCCAATGATTTCCTCTCGTGCCGTAAGTACACTTCAGGAATGCAAAGTCGACCCTTGTGATTATTAACCACTTTGTATGTGTGTGTGTGTGTGTGTGTGTGTGTGTGTGTGTGTGTGTGTGTGTGTGTGTGTGTGTGTGTTTTCTTTATATTCTCATCTCCAGACGATTTTATTCAGCTCAAGGAGAGGAATTAAGCTGTGAAATAGCTAACCATTTCACGCCTATTACCTCTTCTGTCAGTTTTTTCTACCAAACAGACGATTTTATTTAGGCAGAGGGAGAAGTCTTATAGCAAGGGGATTAAGGAAGTCTGCCTCAAACCCCTCTTATTGGGGAAAAAAAATCTCAGGCTGAATAAAATCGTCTGAAATTAACGAATAATTTATCAAACGCCCTCAGGCTGAAGGATTTATTTTTGTTTCTAACCCCGTCGATAAAAAGAAAATGCTTCCTTGTTTCGTTATTAAAGATTTTTTTTTTCCTGAATTAATAAAAACGTTCAGGAGTAGAAGAAAACTTAAAATGTGTACATGAAAAATGATTGGTGGGATGCTCTTGTTAATATAGTTTAAATGGTGAACTTCGTGATGTGTTCCAGTGGAGAGAACATAAAATTATCTTGCATAAGCCCGAGTGCAGTGAATTTGTTAATCGTTTTTTAAGGAGTGATGTATTCAGTTTTTATTCTTAATTACTGGT
This sequence comes from Coenobita brevimanus, assembly GCF_032717465.1. Taxonomy (NCBI): domain Eukaryota; kingdom Metazoa; phylum Arthropoda; class Malacostraca; order Decapoda; family Coenobitidae; genus Coenobita; species Coenobita brevimanus. The sequence continues at coordinate 1,532,603 of NC_137034.1, forward strand.
CTCAAACATTACTTTCATTTTCCTTAATTCACACTGACTTTAAAGCATATTATCCTCGAAACATTCAGTCCTCATTTTCTTGCTTTAACTTCAGGCATCGAACGTGCAGTAAATTTACCCAAGGAAAGTCGCAGAAAAATAAAATAAAGACAGAAACTCCTTCGTGAACATCCCATTAAGCTCGAGCAGGACTTTGGGGGAACCGGGACTCCAGCCCAACACAAAACTTGGCCAGGGGGGGAGACAAACTGTTTGACAATTTGCCTCGAATATTTTCTTTGGCGTGGGGTTCGCTTTTAAAACGTGCATCCCAATGAGTGTGGTGGGCCAAGTTCTCTCAGTTGTCGGGAAGTGGGGGGAAGTTTTGGCGTGGCTGAGGAGTTGTGGGAATGGCGGTGCGGGGCCCTCCACCCCTGCTGAGTGCCGCTGAACAAAAGGAGGCAATCAGAACGCGGGCCATTGAGTAAAACCTCCCACGATAACACAAGGTAAATCGCAGGCGGCTCCGGAAAGTTTGAGAAGCTCGATGCGGCCAATTATGCTAAACTCCGACACGAGGAGGCGACGCTGCCCTAGATAGCTAGATAAGGGTGCACAACATGGAGGGGAAAAAGAAAGAAAATGCTGCCCTGGATAGATAAGAGTGCACAACACGGAGGGGGGAAAAAGCTGCCCTAGATAGTTAGATAAAGGTGCACAACAGGAGGGAAAAAACACTACTCTAGTCAGTCAGATAAGGGTGCACAACAAGGGAAAAAAAACTGATGTAGATAGAGTGCACAACAGGAGGGGAAAGAACTGCTCTAGATGGTTAGATAAGGATTCACAACAGGAGGGGGAAAATGCTCTAGATAGTTAGATAAGGGTGCACAGTATGGGAGGAAGATAACAAATAATTGCCCTAGATAGGTTAGGTGCACAACACGGAAGGGGAAAAAAAGGCTGCCCTAGATAGTTAGATAAAGGTGCACAGCATGGAGGAAAAATCGAAAAAAAAAAGTTGTAGATTATAGTGGCAATTATGCTTAGTCGTGGTTCTGATGAGCTGATAAGATTGTGTTACATGGATATTTGGAGGGATTGCATACTGTGTGCATACTAGCTGATGTTCCAGTGCTAAGAGAGGCATGGTATTTTTCCCTCTTCATAGATAATTGATTTTCTTTTATATGTTTCAGCTCAGTGGCAGAAAAAGACGGTACTACACTATACAAGTTTTCCTTAGCATTTCTCAGTGACTATCATATATTTAGAGCGCTTGAAAATATATGATGGATGTGCATAGTAGCGGTTATGCTGAACTCTGGCACAAGGAGACAACGCTGTTCTTGCCTGTTAGGTAAGGTTGTAAAGCGAGAATACGAACAGAGATGATGGTGACATGATTCTTAACAGTAGCACAAGAAGGCGACACTGGCACAGATGTTTGCTTAAGATTACATAACTGGAATACCACAAAAGAGAGAAACTTATTAAATTATACGTGAAGGTTTATGGTTGCATTTATTCCAAGATGTAGCACAGGGAATGAAGATGATGGCTAATCTTCTGAACTCAGGTGGAGGATGGGAACACAAGAGATGGTGATTTGATAAAGCTGTCTCACTACTTCACTGTGATGTCTTTTGATAATTTATTTTTGCAATCCCAACACGATATTTTCCAGCTTAGGGGACAAGTTTTGTAAATCATAGTCTTAGATATAGCCTAAATCAGTCCCTTTTATTACAGGTATTTTAATCATAGTCTTAGATATAGCCTAAATCAGTCCCTTTTATTACAGGTATTTTAATCATAGTCTTAGATATAGCCTAAATCAGTCCCTTTTATTACAGGTATTTTTAAAACTTGTATTAATATTGTATTTTGATTAATGTGAAAAAAGAAAATCATCTTGTAGGAATAAAAGAACTTCCACTAAAGAGAAGATTTTGAATTATTTATTGCAAGAATAATTGTGGCTAATGTTTGGAACTCTAGCAGAAGAAACCAACGCTAATAGAGATAACATGATAAGGCTGCATAATAGGAATACCAGAGGAGATAACACATACAAAAAAATATATTAAGGTAGCCATTAAATTTTCCAACTGGTTTAAAAGAGCAGGTTCCTGGCTAAGTTACATTTATTGGAGAGATACTTGGGGGAGCATTTAAAAAGGATCTTAACTATTTCCCCGGGCAAACAGGACTCCATGGAAATTAAGTATAATCGTGAATAATTGTGTATTTTTCTTTTATAACTCTTCAATCCGGTGACCTTTTTTTAATTTCACATACGATTTGCTCCAGAAAAAAAAAGTACTATTTTTAGTGAAGGGGCTTATTAAGACTGTGGCCCGTATATGGGTCTCGTAAAGAGGTTTCTCAACGCTTCTTCCTTGGCTGTTTATTTTTGGATATGGCTGATTAATATCCTTTTGTACATTGTGTATGCAAAGTATGGCGATATTGGAAGGATTCTTGTAACACAAAATAGGAGAGTAAGATGTAATAAGCAAAATAAATCGTTTGGGAAAAGGTGTTAGGGAGCTTCCGTAGCCGACGAGAAGACGGGCCTATATCCAACAACCCCATTTTGAAGAGCATATCTTTAAGTAAAAAAGAACATGGCTAAACGATCGACTGAAATTAAATATACGTTCTCGAATGGAAGGCTCTAATTTAAAATGCAATGTAGTTTGGTTGCGAATTGTTTTGAATTTAGGTAAAAATAAAAACAATCTTATACACAACTTAAGATCAAGAAAATATAAGAATACCTGGCCTGGCACCTGCTGAGATTGGCATAGAAACCACTGTCTTTATTACCTGCGAGTCAGAGGTAAACTAATTTTCTTTGTGGTCGCCGGATTCCACCCCATAAGGAGAAGGAATGTCATATCTGGGCGACATTAGTGGAGCTTTTACTGCCAGGTCTGCAGTTTAAGGCCTAGAGAGAGAGAGAGAGAGAGATCGCCTAGTATTTCTTTTTATTATTATTTACGTCTAGTGGTTGATATTAATTTTCTTCATGTTACAGGTCAGTGGCAGAATACGACAATACTATACATCATTTCCATAGCACTTCTCAGTAACTGTCATCATATATATAAAGTACTTAAAACTGTCTACAAAAGCCGAGTAGTAAATACCTGTCACTGATATTTTTTCTAATTTTTTACGATGTAACTTTGACACACAAAAAGATTGCTTTGGTCTGAATATTCTGCAGTTTTTATTTTTACATCTGTTCAGCATTCATTCATCGATCTATACATGTAGCCATATAAATATGAAAATATTCTGAATGACGTTAGAGAAACAAGGCTTTAGATTTTCCATTAAAAATGTGGAAAAAGAACGTTATACATAAATAGATCGTATGTCAAAGCCTCATTATAAGCACTTAAAGTTTTTGTGGCCATCACCCTGTGAGGTCTGTGTTACATCCTTAGTGTTGGTCTGTTGTTAAAGCTGACTGATAGAATAAAACAGTACTGCAGATCTGATTCTTCTTTTATAACGATTCGGTGTGACATGCATCTTATTCTACGATTCATCTCTTGCAACAGTGCAGTTAAAAACAATACTCTTCATCCACCTCCTTTCCTTAGCGTTTCGTTGTGACTAGCATCATTTTCCAGCGTGAATCTCATGCTACATCCCAGCATTAAAGATGGGGAGATAGCAATTTTAGGCCAAGACAGAGTGGGCAGAGCATAGCAAGGGCGGTCCAGCAGTAACCACCACACCAACAGCCAACGGTGCATAGCGAAGGTCGAAGCAGGGTCAGAGCAGGTCGAGTTGTTCCCTTCGTCTCCCCTCTCATTAACACTCTCAGGCTCGTGTGACTCACTCTCAGGCTCGTGTGACTCACTCTCAGGCTCGTGTGACTCACTCTTAGGCTCGTATGACTCACTCTCAGGCTCTTATGACTCACTCTCAGGCTCGTATGACTCACTTGCAGCTTCCTACGACTCACTCTGAGGCTCCTTTGCCTCTTTCTCAGCTTACTATGACTCACCTAATCGTATAAAATCGTCTGGAGTTAGGTCCGTATTTTCTTCAGTTAAGGAAGCTCCCTAACACATTTTCCTTAGTGATTTATTTTGTTTTGCTGCACCGTGCTGTCCTATTCAGTGTTTAAAAAAGTTCTCTAATATCGTCATACTTTGCATAAATAGTGTATAAATGGATATAAGCTACCCATTGGGCTAAGATACAAGTAAATGTGTGTGTGTGTGTGTGTGTGTGTGTGTGTGGATGAGTAAATTGGGAGTGTGTCGGCTACCCCCATTTCTTTGGGGGATGTAGCCTAGGTATATAGATAGACAGATAGATAAGAAACAAATCGCTAAGGAAGAGGTGTTAGGGGACTTCCTTAACCGACGAGAACAAGAACCAAGCAAGTTCCGTCGACATAAAGTGTCCCCAACGTGGTTATTATCCCGAGCGCTCGTAATTGGCCAACAGGGTATTGGGATATTGGCAGGTAATTGAACAAGAGTCGTACAGGCTGGGAACACTGCATGGTTTTAATTTATTTAGCTCGGGCACATAATTTTCGTGTTATTCTTCCTGCTGCCTGACCATTTTATTCAGATTAAGAGCATTAGTGGTGAGGGAGGTAATGAGGATCTGGTGTGTGTGTGTGTGTGTGTGTGTGTGTGTGTGTGTGTGTGTGTGTATGTGTGTGTGTGTGTGTGTGTGTGTGTGTGTGTGTGTGTGTGTGTGTCCTAACATTTAATTATACTGCTTCCTACCTCAGGCTCGGATTTAGCATGCCATTTTTGGACTGCAAACCTTTTCTTAAGCCGCCTGATCACCGGTTCAACCATAGTGATAAAATAAAACATACGCAAAATAGAAAATCGTCCAGAAGGAGCAAAAAACATTAAAAGAGATGCCAACTTTCCAAAAAATATCCTCACAATGCTCAAAAAAATACATTAAAAAAAAAAAAAAAGTAGAGTGCGGAGTTAATTTTGTCCGTGTTCAGTGCGTCAAGTCCCTATGTTGAAAGTCATTTGTGTTCCATGTCCTGTGTTGTCGACGCTGTGTTATTAAGTTGGGTTCCTGTCTTATGAAGCTAGTTTTCTGTGTTGTTAAGCTGGTTTTCTGGGATATTAACAAGGAGTGCAATTTACCATGAGCTCTCAATTTTGCCCCCCCCCCTCTCTCTTTTTTTTTTTTTTTTTTTTTTAGTCCGAGGAGACCGGATAGACTTGTTCGTTGATTAGTATTATGCATGTATTTTTCCAGGTCTCATTGCCTGTTTGTAATATTGGGTTCTGTAATTTTCGTATTGATTAAGGATGACTTTTTTTTTTTTTTGTACTGGCACATGCCTAACTAGAAAATGCCCAGAGAGCGCATACCTCCGCCGTTGCCTTTGCCATTAAAAAGGACCCGGATCTGAACCTTTGGATATGGGATGCGGATCCGGATCCGCCCCCAAATTTAATAAATTCTTTCTTGATCCATGGGGCACCTTTCCACAAAATTTCATTGAAATTAACTGAGAACTTTTGGAGATATTGTGCGGGATACTCCAGATCAGGATCAGGATCCGCCCCAAAATTTAATCATTTTCTTCCTGATCTCATAGCTCAACCTTCTACAAAATTTAATCATAATCCTTTCATAACTTTTTGAGTAATCCCGGATCCGGACCCGTGGATTTAGGATCCGGATCTGGATCCGGGTCCGCCCCCAAATTTAATCAATTCTTTTTTGGTCCAGGGCGCACCCTTCCACAAAATTTCATTGAAATTCATCGAGAACTTTTGGAGATATTCAGATCCTTACCAGGATCGGGCCCAAGAACTAATCATTTCTTCCTTGGCCGATGGCCCACCCATCTAAAAAATTTCATCAAAGTCCGTTCATAACTTTTTGAGTAATCCCGCTAACAGACTGAGAGACAAACAGACAGACAGACAGGCAAACATACGAACGCTGGGTAAAACATAACCTCCTTGGCGGAGGTAATTATTTAGTTCGTCAAAGGTGGCCGCAGCAAATAAATAAATAATTGAATAAAATAAAAGCATTGTCCTCCACAGCAAATCTCCACGCACAGTTAATCACCCAAATCGCCCTCACTCATGTATTCTTCGCCTATAGATTTCCATTTTATTCTTTAATGGGAGACTGTATGAGGGACAGCGATGCCTGTTTTTTCAATTATTCATAGCTAGTTACATTTATCTGAGCACAAATAATTTAGTCACGGGGTTCGGGATGATGATGGTGATGATGATGATGATGATGATGATGGTGATAGTGTAAATGATAGTGAGGCTAGTGGATAAAGATGATACTGATAAAGCTCCGTTGATGTTAAGGAAGGTGATGGTGATTTGATGACTGTGTGTGTCTTATGTTTGTGGGTAAGGATTTTTTTTTTTATTGTGTTCTTAATGTGTGTGTGTGTGTGTGTGTGTGTGTGTGCGTGTGCGTGTGTGTGCGCGCGCCTTGACATATAGCGACACGATCGTCCCCTCGTTTTTGTCAATGCCCCGCCTAGCAGCAAGCCATCTTACGTCTTGTTAACCTGTCTTACTCACACCCTGTCCCTCACTCAGACCATGCAGGTGTACCTTGTCACTTACACAGGCTATTTTGACACTTACCTGCACCACTTTGTATCTACACTTTGTTCTCTACACTACTTTACCTCCTATTAACACCACTTTGGCTCTCTTCTACACCACCACCTTTTATCTGCACCACTTTGTCTCTTCTTAGCACCACTTTGACACTTAGGATCACCACATTCAATATTACTTTACTTCTTAACATCATTTTGGGTCATAACACTTTACCAGCAACATAATAGCACTTGAACACCACTATCTCTTATCAGCTCCTAATTGCCTGTCAGTACCACCTAACACCTATATTCCTCTTATTAATTCCATCTTGGCTCATATCAACACCACTTTGCCTCTTAATACCAATTTCTTATCAACACCCAGTTACCCAATCTCTCCAGTACTAATTCTGAAGAGGATATAATATTCAGGTTCACTATTATACATCACTACATACTGTTTATAGATCTGAGAAAGCTAATCATTTACACATACCGTAAAAATCAGTAAAACTCTCTGACATTCGGGATTTCTTTTAGTTACAAAATCATTCTGGATAGGTTACGTAACTGTATCTGTGACAGAGGAGGAGTTGAAGCTATACTGTAGTTTATTGCCCTTTAATTGATCATGTTTCTCAAATTTGAATGAAATCGTCAAATGTTAACATGATATATATAAGTGCATCAAGAACAGTGAAAAAAATAGAGCGCCATATTTAACATTTTAAGGACGGAGAATTTCCCTTAAGAGAATACTATTATTTGCCTGAGTTACAGTATAATTCTGAACTGCTCCAGCCCACAGCATATGTACAGGCTAGTGGGAAATTGTTTGATAACTCCAAAAATATGCATGGCAGCTCCAAAATTTAGTCAATGCTGATTATCAAAATTCCGCCAGCAAAAGTAAGAATTAATCATGCCTCTAAACACAACAGAAAGGACTGATCATTTTACCTCCAAAGGACAGCACATACTAATCAGCAAAATTCAGGGGCCAGGACGACATGGAGACGATTTGTTTGTGGACACCCCTTACGAGATTAATGCGTCTAGCAATAAATAAATAGAAAATTAAGAATGCAAGCACAAATACGAATCATCAGATCTTCATAAGCAGAGCTAAATTCTGATTTATAATTCCCGGATTAAGGCAAAAGTTGAGAGAGAGAGAGAGAGAGAGTTCAGGTACTGGTACACGAGACTTGAGATAGGAGTGCAAACCCAGGCTGGTGTGAGAGGAGAAAATGATAAGATTATGCATCCATATGGCCGCTGTGGTGCTAATTTATCATGTTTTTATCTGTGATCCTTCCGAGTTAAGCTTCAAGAGGTGATTAATGACGAGGGGCATCACGGGGAGTCCACAGTCTCTCTCTCTCTCTCTCTCTCTCTCTCTCTCTCTCTCATATTAACCAGTATTCTGAGTCTCTAGCGGTCATAAATAACTCTAGCACAACCTTCTTCACCTTATCTCCTCCTTATCCACAATCTATAATCGTTCAGTCGCAATGGGTTTATAGATAATGAAATGAGCGGATCTTGATTTAGGTCTCCCTTATAAAATTCCCTACTACGGTAACGATGAGAGAGAGAGAGAGGCCTTCGTGCGGTGGCACTGATAGACCTAGCCTGTTCTGCTGGCCGGTAATAAACACGTCTGTCAACTCCCTTTCTTCCGAAAGAGGGATGATGAAATGGTAGAGAAAGATAACTTCAGCGTCCAGTTCAGAGTTTACGTTTCAGATGAATTTAAGGAAAGAGATGCACTACTGCCACCACTACTAATTATTACTACTTCTACTACTACTGCTAGAACAATTACTGCTATTACTGCTGCTGTAACGTCGTCGGTATTTTACTCATTGTACCACTGAATGATTCATCTGTTCAAATTCAGGGAGATTTCTTTCAGCCAAGGGGGTTTATCGAAGTGTTTCTATAATCCCTCCACTGTCTGACGCCTCTCTTAATGAGTAAAATCGTCTGCTTTTATCAAGAATAATTAAAGTCATCGGCCTAACGGGTTAAATTTCACGTTGTTATCATATCGCATCTTCCATCTGCTTAAATAAAAAAGAAATCCACTCATATATTTTCCAGGAATTATTCTCAGCTATCTGAATTTTGCGAAGGAATGGCGAAGTGTATAAGGTGATTCATTAACCTTTATGTTTCTCTGATGTGCAGGTGTGCCCAGGTAGAGTCGTAATATTTTAATGACCGACTGTGCATGCTCATTGCCGTCTTTATTTTTTTCTTTCTTGAGGAGGAAGTCTGGGGTCGAGGGAAACCTGCATTTATTCACATACCTTCTCAGTAATTAATGTACCTTGATCACCATCTAAAGGACCCAGTGGTATATACGTAATTAGAGAGAGAGAGAGAGCATAATTTCTTCTCTGTTTCCTGCGCTGCATCTGTGAAAGGTGGTCTCGTTAAAGGACCTCCAGGCATTTCTATCCCTGTTCATTAACGATCCCCTCTTCCCACGGCATATCATTGTCTCTTATAAACTCTCACTCATTGTCTCTCCCCATCCTCTCGCTCCATATCTCTCCATGTCCTCTCGCCCCTTATATCTCCATATCCTCCCTTACTGACCTTATCTCTCTACCTCCCTCGCTTACATAGTCTTTCACCTCGTGTCTCCACCTCCTTCCTTTACTAACTCTCACACCTTATCTCTCCACCGTCTCCCATATACACACGCACCTTAACACTCCATCACCTCACTTTATTTTCACTTGCACCTTATCTTTTCACCTCCCTCCCCTACGTATTTTCACACCTCATCTCTCCACCTTCTCCCTTGCATACTCATAGTATTCTCTCTCTCTCTCTCTCTCTCTCTCTCTCTCTCTCTCTCTCTCTCTCTCTCTCTCTCTCTCTCTCTCTTCTAGTATTTTGGTCTGAATGATCCAGTCCACGTTGCCCCCGTTTGCCTTTTTGTTTCTGTGTGGATATGGGTGTGGATATGAGTCTGCAGCTGTATGTATGTGTGGTGTGGATGTGTGTGGGTTTAAGTGTTGTTTTGATCGTGGGTGTGGCTGTGGTTGTGGGTATGGCTATGAGTATTGGTGTTGAACGTTTGTGTGTTAATATGGGTGTGGATGTGGGTATGGGTGTACGTGTTGGCTTGTATGAGTGTGGCGTGGATGTGGGTATAGATATAGGTATGGGTATGAATATGGGTGTGAATGTGAGTATGGGTATGGGTATGAGCGTGGGTGTGTGAGAGGCACGGCATGGCGAGGCAGCGAGGCGTGTCAGCTCCAACTTTGCTATTCATTTACCGTCCCCCCGTGGAGAGGTCACAACCCCTCCGCCCCGCCCCATGCCGCCTAGAATTTGAGATTTATCATGCAAACACGAAATTAACAGCCTTTTAATTGCCCCTTCCTCCGTCCAAACAGTCATTAGGATGGTAAACGAGAGGGCCCTTTTCTTTTGTGGATACCGCTTGGCCGCTTACCTCAGAGTCCAGGAGTTGCTGTACATTAGCATAATGGTCCACGGCCCTCTGCTAACTGCTCTTCTCTTCTCTTCTGCTCTCTTCTCGCAGCGCATCTTTTGGCTTCTCCTTTCCCCGCCTCTCCTCCTCCTCCTTCCTCCTTCTAATTTAATTTCTCCTCTATTCTTCTTTTCTGTTCTTCTCGCAGCGCCTCTCCTCACCACTCTCATTTTATCTTCCCATCTCAAAGTTTCTCTCTTCTCTTCTTCGCTACTCTCCTCTCCTCTTAGTTTCTATTCTCTCTCCTCCTCTCCTTTCATCATATCTCATTTCCTCTCGTTTCCTCTTCTCTTTTCTCTTGTGTTTTCTCCTCTTCTCTTCCTTCTCGTCTCTCCTTCCCTTTCCTCTCAGTTCGGCATGCCTATTTAACCCTTTCGCAACGAGAGACTTCCCCCAAGTTAAAAAAAGGGGAAAAAAAAAATCCTCGCAGTAGTAAAAATGGTGTACTTAAAATCTCTCTCGCACTGGCAGGATTTCTGGGAACTGATCGTAGGGGTTAAAAGATAAAAGTTCAGGCTGAGCAAAATCGTCCGGCGTAGCAAGAACGAAATTGCTTCCTTTCGTCGTGGGATAAACTAGCTCACTTCGATTCCGTCTTTGCTTACTCTTACTGCCTCCAGACGATTTTGTTCAAGGTGGGAGAGCCAGTTGGTAGTATTGGAGTTAATGAAGCCTGTATCCAATCCCTCCAGTTCGATACCTAAGCTGAACAGGATCGGCTTAAAGGAACATGAATAAAATGACAAAGACTACCACTGCAACTATCGCCAAACACGTGAACTCGCTCTTGTCGCCCTGTTTTCTCAACTCTGTGTAGCAAGAGGGGGGAAGGGGTAAAAAAAAATACTGCTAGGATGTCGAGCAAGTTGTTAGGGTTACCGGAAAATCGAAGGAAAGAAAGAAAAGAGGATGTATTTATAGCGAGAAGGTAAAGAAAAATTATGTCTTAATGCATTTGTCTCTGAATCTATCGACATGTATCTGCTATCGATTAGTAGGCCTTTATGATACTTATGTATGTCTGTTTACATCATTATATATTGTCCAGTGCCGCATCCTGTTAGGGTTAGTCTTGACAAAAACATACCAAGAATTATTGTATCGCAGTAACCGCTTCCCCCACCACACACCACCCTCCCTCATCTTCCTCAAAGAAATCCTCCATGCACTGTGTTCTCCAAGGGTGGATATTGGGTGGTAAGGGAATTTCTGACCTCAATGCATTTCTGTCCCTACTCAGCAACGATCCCTCCTCCCATGACACACTATCCTCCCACATGTATCCCGTAAAAAATAAAAAAAAATAAAAGTCCGTGGCAGCTTTGTCCCTGGTCAGCAATATAATACCGTACCTCTTTCTCATCTACCTCCCCAAAATCTCCTGTGCCATAAATTTTTAAGAGCAGGTGTTGAATAGAGCAGGTATTCTAAATTTCCAGGTATTCCTCTCCCTCAGAAACAAGGACCCTCCTCCCCACAGTCCTTCCTCATCAGATCTTCCCTATTGTATTGCCTATTTTAATCCCATTCCCATTTCTAATCGCTAAATCCAAAGTTTGAGTGAGACTGTCATATCTATTTCCTAACTCTTTTCTGTCCTTACTTGACTACTGCTCCTCTTCACGACTCTCTCTCTCGACTTAGCCTTGTACGACCACTGAAATAATACCCTTTCCATTTTAATTTCCAAAGATGAGGTCGGATGGTCCAGGCATTTCCATTCATTTCTGTCATTTCTTCCCTCATGTCTCTTCTTCATCTAACCCTGCCACAACACACCACACCCCCTCATCCTCCCAGTAATCTCCATTTTATTTTAATGTCCACGGCTAAGGGATAGGTGGAGCAACCATTCTCCAGTCTCCAGTCATATCTGCCATTTCTCCTCTCACGTCCCTCCCTCATTTAACCCTGCCACACCACACACCAGTCCGTCATCACGCCCATTAATCTCCCCTTTTATTTTAATCTCCACTGCTAAGGCATAGGAGGAACAAGCATTCTCCAATACCCAGTTGATTATATCCTTAACAGTGACTTTTCATTTCACGACTAGCTTTTCCGTGACGCTCCTTCAGCTATTCCTCCCACGAGACACACCCCTCCCTTATACACCCACCAAAGTTATATCTTATGTATTTTAATTTTCAAATCTAAATGCTGAGTGGAGTGGACAGTTCTAGTGCCCCGACTAAGCAACGACCTCTCTTCCCACGACCTACCCTCACTTGATTGCCTTCTCTCACATTTTCCCACCTGAAATAATCGCCTTAGCACATTAATCTCGAAGGCTAAGGGTTGGGTGGATCATTCATTCTTTGTTCCAGCCTGTTTCCTTTACTGCTAAGCAATGACCGCTCCCACAACCCCTCCTCTCACGACCCTCCCTCATCTAATTACCCTCCCTCACATTCTTCCCTGGAAATAATCGCCTTTGCATTTTTTGTCATGGGACTTGGGTGAAGGCAGCATTTATTTTTCTAAGAATTTATGTCCCTACTAAGCAACGACCCCTTACACGACCACGACCACAATCTTCTCTCATCTACTTCCCCTCTATATATAATCGCCATCACATTTTATTCTACGAGTCAGAGGATTGGGTGGAGGCAGCACTCATTTTTCTAAGCGCATATATGCCTACTAAGCATCGACCACGTATATGATCCCCTCTCTCACGAACTTCTCTAGTCTGATTACCCTCCCTCACATTCTCCCTCAGAAATAATCGCCTTTGCATTTTAATCACCGAGGCTAAGGGTTGGGTGGAGGCGGGCATACCTTAGTCTCAGCGGGGGTTCAGGTGTCAATTATGTGGGTCACTCATATACCTGTAGGTCGTGACAGGTTTAATTAGAAGCGAGGGGCGTCCGAGGGGGTCTAGGAGGGGCGCAAGGTCCATCCATCTTATACCCTGACCCGTTCATTAATCCCTTTACACTTTGGGGGTCACGAGCTAATGAAGAGAGATTCCAACACACAATTTTTAGATTAGTTTAGCAAGGTGTCATTATGTTTTGATCTCTTTTACACCTGAGATTCCCACTTAATTAGGCAAGAGCTGAACACAGTTATGACATTATTATTATTATTATCTTTCTTTTGCAAGATCCCATAAAAGTTTGATCGTTTCTCACACGTTTAGAGCTCCTAAGTAAATAATGCATGACTCCAGAAAATTCACTTACACGTTTTGCGGTTGTTAATTCTGATTTAAGGTTTTGACATTATACAGGACTGGGGTTTCGACATAATGAAGAGAAATTCCAACACTTTTAATTATGGGCGAGTAGTGTAGGATCATAGGCCACATGAGTTATTTTTTTTCTTTCACATCTGCGATTTCAGATAATGGAGGGAGATTTAAACCTATCTGTTTATCTACCCATGTACTTATTCATTTATGGGTGTATATATTTATTGTTGTTTATTTTTGTTTATAGCTGCCACTTTTTTTTTTTTTTTTGCTAAAGTTTGTATTGAATATTACTGATATCGCATTTACTGTATTTTTATTGTAATATTGTAAATGAGTGTCGAGCGCTGTTGAACTCATTAATAAGAACTGGCTGTTTTAAGATAAGACTTATTATGGCTTTTAATACTTATTTATTTATTTTATTATTATTATTATTATTATTATGATTATTTTAAATTTAGTAGTATCTTGTAGATCTCCTGAAGGCTTTGCCACTGACACGAGACACTGTAAAGGAACCATTGACCGTAGCTTAATTGGATCCTCCTCACTCTTTTCATGTACAAAGACAAAACTATCTTCCCAAAGTTTGACGAATATATAGCGGAAAAATCGAACCATTTGAAACATACACTAGTAGAGATGGCGTTTTCATTGTATTTCGCCAGGTGCAAATTTTCTTTAGACGGTACTGGGAAGATTAGTTGTGTGTTAGATTGTACAGCACACGCCACCACTTCCTCTATCACCTAGTCTCCCTGCTTTACCTGGCCTCACCTTGATTACTGTTATATTGTTTGCATTTGTTTGTGTTCTTCATTGTTCATGTACGTATTTTTCGTTGTTCTTTTTCTGTTTGTGAATTATGTGTCCGTGTGCGTAACTAAACATCTGTGTAATTACCAGTATCTATCTGCTTATCTGTCTTATATCTGTCTATCTATGTCTGTCTATATCTGCATGTCTTTCAGTTAAAATAGCCTTCCAACTTTTTACTGTCTATCCATCTAGCTTATGCCACATCCCTGTCTACGCGTAGGATGTGGCATTAGAAAAATAGATAAATAGATGGAGGGATATTTTAACTGACACATGCATATATAGACAGACAGACAGACAGATAGGCAGATAGATACAAACAGCTATACAGATGAATAGTTTTGCACTTAGATAGGCACATAATTTACAGACACAGTGATAGGTATAGAGGCACGCAAATACAGATATGCATTTAAAGAGGCATAAAACAGACTTCCACATACAGGGAAACACTGAGATAACTATAGATAGATAAAGTAGATATATATAGAGACAGATACAGAGAGACTGAAAGATATACAGACAGGGAGATAGATAGATAGATAGACTAATTATCAGTGTGATTAGCGTGTCCTATCATTTTATCACGGCCCTACTCTCTGCTTGTTACGTTCCAAGAGTGATTTATAGGCCGTGAATAACTTAAAACCGTACGGCGCTTAGGACTCCACAAAGGCTTGCTTCTAATGACGAGAGGTAATTGCTTGGCATGGGTGATGAAAATTGGGTGTGATTTCTGCGTAGTGGCGACGGTGGTGGTGGTGATGAAAAAAACGATGGTGATGGCTGTGAAAAGGAAAGAAGACGAAGATGAGGATGAGGATAATTGTGACGATGATGGTGGTGGTTTGATGGTGACGAGGACGAAAAAGAATGACAATGGCTGTGAAAATGGAAATAAAGCAAACGATAATGATGGTGGTGTTCATGGTTTTACTGATGGTAATGATGATGATGACGGGAACGAGGATGAAAAAGACGATGTTGATGGCCAATAAAACGAAAATAAAGACAGTGATGATGAAGATGATGTTTATGATGATGATGATGACCCTAACATTTTTTAGCCAGAACTTAATACTTGCATAAATCATCGTCTCGGATGTTACAGTGCATTCCTGTTAAGATTTTTCGCTAGTCGGTATGCTATCTGGGTCAGTACATCCTTGCAATATCCGCGGTTCTTAACAAATGAAGGAAGATTTCAAATTATATTATTGTTGGTGTTCATTTAGGGGAAAAAGGTATATATTAGGCTAAAATGCACTGAGATAAAAATAGATGGATGAAAATAGGGGATGGGGAACAAACTTATATTGAAGGACGTACGTAAATGTTTTGTTACTGTAAGAGGGACAGTAGTGGCTTGCTGGAGCTTTCATTCTGTTTTCCCTTGTAGTTGTAGTAGTAGTAGAAATAGTAGTAGTAGTAGTAGTAGTAGTAGTAGTAGTAGTTTTTGCTGATAATGTTGTTTTTATTTTTTCCTGTCTTCCAGTCCAGACACATCTGTAGGACTGTCCTCTTTTTACTTTTAGTGATAAAATAAGCCAAATGCACACCCAAATAAAGAATGGGATATGTACGGTACTTCACACACACACACACACACACACACACACACACACACACACACACACACACACACAACCAAGATGCGAGAAGAATAGAGAAAGAACGCCTGTGCCTGTGTGTGTGTGTGTATATGTGTGTATGTATATCTTTTTTTTTCTTCCTTTTTGCTGGCGTGTGTGGTTGGTGGTGGTGGTGGTGGTGGTCGCGTGTGCCGAAGCTGTTTGCCCCAATTGTGTGTCGATACGCCGTGGCCCAGCGTTATTTACAAGTCACAGAAAAAAAACTCCTTTGTGCACCCACCCCGTGTTTCCTTACAGCATTTGATAACATGATTTTGTGTTGAATGTTATTGTGTTGTTTAATTTCTGTAGATGATTTGACAGGAACTGGTAGGTGTTTACATTGGCCATCTTTCTGTCTGTGCATGGTGATGGAAAGGCAACTTCGCTCGGTGACACTTACATGGCTGGACAGCACTGCCCCCTGGTTATATAATAGCTCCTCATCTCCCTCCGTGTCCCCTGAAAGGGTTTTATGGGGGGCAGCTTCGGCCTGCAGTCTACTTGGTTCACATACAGATGAACCTGGGATTACTTCTCCCCCTCCTCCTTTCTTTGCAGCTGTTTATTTATTAATGTCTTTGGTGATAATTTCTGTAGGTGTTTGGAGTAGTGGGGGGTTGTTCGTACTGGCTGCCTTTCTATGCAGTTATCATCCACCTTGTGCTTCCTTGTAACATAGATATTATTATTTTGAACAGTACTGTGTCATGGCTTGCTTCTCACATAATTGCTATGGGTGTTTCGAGGAATGAGTGTGTGTGCGGTGGTTGTGTGTGGTTGTGTGTGTGCGTCTTCATCTATCTCATATCATAGCTGTTTACTTCGTATGTTGAAGTTTGTATCACATCTGTTTATCTGTCTGTCTTGCCAGTGCATACATCTGGTCTTTCCATTTTTTTTTATCAGCCTTTCTATAGTTATTTTAAATATCTGACACTCTGTTCATTGCCAGATGCTTAACCCCAGAGTTTATATAAGACGTTTAAAATTATCTCCTATGTTACTTATGCAATCTATTTCGATAGCGAGAGAGCCTCAGTAACATACGAGTGGAGCAGAATAAAAAAAAAAAATCTTGACCAAAGGATCTCGGTAATATACAGAGCTATAGTTACACCCTCCCCGTAAAAGTGGTACATGGGAGCCTCCTAAACCCTCGAGGTAACGGCGACAGATCTATAGAGAAAGGTGACAGAGACTAGCATTATGGCTGAACTAACTTGTCACTGTCACCTACGCGTAGACAGGAAAGGGATCTATTTCTTTTGTTTTTCCTTCTCCTCCTGCTCCTCTTCCTCCTCCTGCTCTCATTCTCATTCTCTCCTTCTCCCTCCATTCTCCTCCTCTCCTTCTCCCTCCATTCTCCTCCTCTCCTTCTCCCTCCATTCTCCTCCTCCTCTTCCTCCCAGATAGAGTGCTAGCGGGGTGCATCGTTGAGTGCGTGTCCATCCATGCATGTGATTTTATATATGGACGAGGATATGCAGGAAGACTTGGAGGCAGGGAACATCTTGAAAGATTTATTTTTCATTTTTTTACTCCCCAGTCACACCGTTTGTATTGTTAGGATTATATTCTTGGAACAGGTCTAGGATTTATTTGTATTGTTGGCCCATCATTACTAGGGGTCTTTACTGAGGTGAATGAATTAGGTATTAGTATATAAGGGGTTAATTAATGGAGACAGTCATTAACCTTACTGCACCCTTATGTCGCTCCCCTCCCTACCCTACCCTACCCTACCCTACTCTTCTTTTTTTTACTGTACTCTGCTTCTACCTTACCATACCATACCTTACTCTACCCAGTACTACTCTTTCCTACCTTTCCTAACCCAGCCGTGCCCAGTCCTGCCCCACTCTGCCCTGCCCTGCTTTACCCTGTCCTACCCTATCGTACCCTTCCTCACCCTACGACTACGTTACCTCTCTCAAGTCACCATCCTGACCAAAACGAGCTGCTTCGACACCCCGTCCTCCCTCTCCTTCTCTCCTGTTGTGTGTGTGTATCCCAGTCAGGCCTTACACCTGCATGAATTATGGGTCCCCCCCTCCCAACCACCACACCACCACCGCCACCACCCACCACCCACCACCACCACTGCTCCCTGATTCACGCATAGGCGAGCTGACGCCATCTAAATCGTTTCTGATCTTCTTTCTTTTGCCACATAACGATTTCAGTAAACCTATGGAAAACATCTCCCGGTAAAGTGTTAATAATCTACACTGTCACAGGGTTTCATAATCTGAATAAGATCGTCTGGCAGTAGCAAAAATAGTGGAATATACTGTCGCAGTGGCCGCGCTGAGATTGATTCTAGCCCCCTCACTAGGAGTTATCCCTAAGATGAATAGATCGTCTCACGGTAGCAAAAATACGGGAGAAATGAAAGTACTGAAAAGGCTAAATAAGAAGGTTCCTGATCCAGTCACCTTGAGAGATCTAGGCGGAATTCGTCTGCGCTAAACAAGTATATAAGAAAAAAAGAATGATTATACTGAAAGGAAGGGAGGTAATAGAGGCTCTCATATCATTTCCTTATTCCAGGTAATGAGATCGCTTTCCTCGTAGCAAATATCGTAGTGAGTAATTACAGTCTCTCTATCGACTAAGAAAAAGGCTAAGAGACAGATGCAGCCGTAAGCACACAGATGGGGGCACAGAGGCAGAGACATGGAAAGAAGTAGTAAGAGTGAGCCAGAGAGAGTGAAAGGAGAGAGAGAGAGGGGCACTGACTGAGAGAGAGACAAAGCCAGCCAATGAGACAGAAAATGAAAAGAGTGAGAGAAAGAGGAGATGGGAAGCCAGGGGAAAGAAACTGATTAGCGAGGGGCGCTGGTCGAATGTAATTACCCAGGACCCCCTCCCCTCCTCTCTCTCCTTCTCTCTCCCTCTCTTTCCTCCCTTCAGAACCCTTTGACCAGGTAAAGACGCTCGGGAATGAGGACGGAGGTTAGCAACGACGTGAGGCCTTGGGTGATGGCCAGGTACAATTGACTGCAAAAATTCTGCTCCTTCTCTTTTCCATCAATAACCCAATATCATCAGTAATTTTTGGTGGTTAAAAGAAACGTTAAATAAAAGTTGCTGTATACTAAATCAAATGAATTCCAGTGAGTTCATGCAACTTTAATCAAAGTTGTAGAGGTGGCCAGCTTAGGAGGGACGAAAATTTTGCAGGAGACTGTACAACAGTGATCAATAATTTCCTTACAGTTCTGGGGTTCTAAGCTTAACCAGGATCCAACTCGACTAATTAAGAACAAAGCTATATTGTTTTTTTACTTTAATGTGGCCCAGATATTCATCCTTTTGCAGCTTATTTCACATAGCTAAGTGAAAGACGGTGCTACAGCAATACATTCTTTCCACAACACTTCTTGACCAGCATCATATTCTGGTGATAATCCATTATTACAATTCAGCATTCACGATGAAGGGATATCAGTGTTAGGCCAAATTAGAGTAAAAAGGGAATAGGGAAGAGTGGACCCGATATGCAAGAAAATATCCAGATGTCCTTGTTCTCCTCCTCTTCATTTCTTCACTTTTTCTTTCTCGTTTATTCTTCTCCCTACACTCATCATTTATTTCTCTCTCTCTCTCTCTCTCTCTCTCTCTCTCTCTCTCTCTCTCTCTCTCTCTCTCTCTCTCTCTCTCTCTCTCTCTCTCTCTCTCTCTCTCTCATATCTGTGTAAAATGATACGAGGGGATGCAGACGGTGGAAACATTTATCACTGTCCACTAGTACTTATAATTAACCAAGCAAAATAATCTACCTTTAATTTGCATGGAGGAGTCAATAAGAAGAGTGTTTAATTTGCAGACTCATAAGATTTAACCAAAGAAGAAGGCTTGCTGGAGAAGATATAATTGGATCCACAAAGTAAAGAGTATTGAAAGACGACCACATTGAAGTAAAACGCAATAAATATATACATAAATAAGGTTAATAAAAAAATCAGTGGTGTGGTAAAGACTGATGGGATATTTACTGCGGTTTAAATAACATTAATATTAATAAAAATGAACTTTATTACCGTGATAATTAGAGTGATAGGGCTCTGCTAAATAAAAATCATCCATCCTAAGCCACAATAAAATAAAGATAAAGGAAAATTCAAGGAAATAACTGAAAGAGGTTTGAGAGAGAAAGAGTTGCGGGGAGTCAGTGATGAATGTGAGAGGAAGAAAGAGGAAGAAAGAGAAAGAAAAGGGAAGTAGAAGAAAAGTTTGGTTTTGTGTGTGTGTGTGTGTGTGTGTGTGTGTGTGTGTGAAACGAGAAGTTGAAGAGGAGGTGGAGGGATAGGATTTTATACTGAAGCTTCGAGAGGGAGAGAGAGAGAGAGGGGGGGGGGAAACAGGTGCTTGTAAGAAAAACGTTAAAAAAAAAAAAGAAGATCGTGTGGTAAAATGTATGAGAAAAATCACACACACACACACACACACACACACACACACACACACACACACACACACACACACACGTAGTAAAAAAAAAAAAAAAAAAAAGCTTGCAAATATATGGTCAGGTGCGCGAGGAGAGAAAAATGGAGAATATAAAAAAGACAGACAGACACTTAGAAAAAACAAGGACGTAGACAGCAATAGAGAAACAGGAACAAAAACAAACCAAGAGAGAGAGAGAGAGAGGGGGGGGGGAAGAAATATGGCGAGAGAGAGGCTTCAGGTTGAGAGGGAGGTATAGAAACAAAGTGAGAGAGAAAAAAGAAAGAAAGAAAGAGAAGTAGGGAGAGGTATATTGAGAAACAGGTATGAAAAGTAAGAGAAAAAAAGAGAGAGAGAGAGAGAGAGAGAGAGTAGAGAAGCAGATAGAGAAAAGGAGAAAGTAAGAGAGAAAGAGCGCTGGGGAGAGAGTGGTAGGGAAGCAGATACACAAACAGCGAAAGTGATAGAAAAAGAGAGGAAGAGAGCGAGAGAGGTAGGTATAGAAAGAGTGAGAAAAAGAAAGAAAAATGGAAGAGAGAGCCTGCGGAAGGGAGGCAAATGCAGAAGCAGAGAAGAAAAGAGAGAAAGAGAGCTAGAGACAGACAGGTACAAAAACAAAGTGAGAGAGAGAGAGAGAGAGAGAGAGAGAGAGAGAGAGAGAGAGAGAGAGAGAGAAATGGAAAAGAGTGAAAGCGAGAGAAAAAGAGGGAAGTTGAAGGTAGAGAGGCATATACAGTATAGAAGCAGAGAGAGAGAAAGAGAGCTAGAGAGAGGATGGTAGAAGCAGAGAAAGTGAGAAAAGAGAGGAAAAAGAGCTAGAGAGAAGTAGGTAGAAACAGAAAGAGAGAAGAGGAAAGAAAAAGAACGAGAGAGGATAGAAGAAGGAAAGAAAACTAGAGAAACAGAATTTGCAGGTAGAACGGCAGATATAAAAACACAGAGAAAGTGAGAGAGAAAGAGAGAGAGGGAGAGAGAGGTGGGTAAGGTGCGTGAGAGGCTGGTAGAAACAGAGAAAATGAGAGAAAGAGAGGTTACAGGTAGAGCGACAGATATAGAAACTCGGAGAAAGTGAGAGAAAAAGAGAGAGGTGGGTGAGTTACAGGTAGAGCGGCATATATAGAAACAGAGAAAGTGAGAGAAAGAGAGAGAGGGAGAGAGAGGTGGGTAAGGTGCGTGAGAGGTTGGTAGAAACAGAGAAAATGAGAGAAAGAGAGGTTACAGGTAGAGCGGCAGATATAGAAACTCAGAGAAAGTGAGTGAAAAAGAGAGAGGGAGAGAGAGGTGGGTGAGGTGCGTGAGAGAGGGTCGTAAGGCGGCGGTGACCACTCATAACAACAGACAATGGTTATGGCCCTGGCGCTCTGTTAACCATTGAGTGAGAGCAATGGTTGGCACTCCTTTCAAATTGATTTTTACGATGGAGCAGTTCTGTTGCCTTTGGTGTGCCCGTCTGATGGAGGGGAAGGAGGAGCAGGAGGTGGAGGAGGAGCAGGATGAAAGGGGATGGGTCAGACTGAGGACTGAGGAGAGATGGAGGAGGAGGAGGAGGAGGAAGAGGAAGAAGAGGAGGAGGAAGGGACAGACCGGAGCGCTGAAGGAGGAGGAGGAGGAGGAGGAGGAAAGGGGATTGGTCAGACTGAGGAGAGATGGAGGAGGAGGAGGCGGAGGAAGAGGAAGAAAATGACAAGGAGGAAGGGACAGGCCGGAGCTCTGAAGGAAGATTGAGGAGAAGGACGAAGAGGAGATCGGAGGAGGAGCAGGAAGGGGGAAGAAGAGGAGGAGGAGGAGGGGACACTGCAGCACTGAAGGAAGATGGAGGGGGAGGAGTAGGAGGAGGAGGAGGAAGAGGAAGAGGAGGAGGTTGTTGTTGTGATTGATTGAAAGGGGGAAGAAGGAAAGAAAAAGATGATGTTGGAGGAATTGAGACGCTGGGAGGAAACAGGAGAGAGAGAGAGAGAGAGGAGAACGGAGTGAACAATACTGGAGAGACTGGAGAAAGAGATACAAGAGATTATAAAAGAAAGGAAATATAGAACAAACAAGTTAACAGTAGACTAACACTAGAAAATAATGCTAGTCACGAAGAAGTGCTATGAAGAGGATGTAGAGCCCTAGCATTTTTTCTGCCACACTGCTACGTGAAATTAGCCATAGAGAGATGATAACCTGACCCAAATGAAGGTGTGAAGCGTATAATATTGAAGACTGTAATAAAAGCAATATCTTCCCTCAGTAATTTGAGAAATCTTAAAAATTAAAATTATTCGGAGGGAAGGAATAAATAATAGACGTAATAATGGAGAAAGGGTGATGTGGAAGACGTGAAATAGGGGGGAAGTAAATACAGAAGAGAAAGATGTAAGTGAAGAGAGCAGAAGTGTGTAAAACGAGAGGAGGCAAGAGACGAGGTGATAACTGGGAAGTGGAGTGGTGGAATGAGGAGTAGGGGATGCTCTCTCTCTCTCTCTCTCTCTCTCTCTCTCTCTCCTGTTATCTCTGCTTTTCCTTCCTGTTCTCTCTCCTTCCCCCTCCCTTCATCCTTCCTTCCTCCCTATCCCTTTCTCTCGCCATCTCCTTCCCTTTCCCTTTCTCTTTCTCTCTCCTTCTCGTTCCCTTTCCCTTTCTTTCTCTCTCCTTCCCCTTCCGTTTCTCACTCCTTCACCTTCTATTTCTCCTTCCTCTTCCCTTTCTCCCTCCTTCCCCTTCCCCTTTCTCTTTGTACAACCTCTCTCCTATTTCTTGTTTCCCCTCCATACTTCCATCTCTTATTTTCCTCCACTTTCCTTATCTACCCCCCCCTTTCCCCTTCTCTCCACTGTCTCTTCTTCCTCCCTCTCCTCTATTCCTTTCCCCCTCTTTCCCCCATCCGTCTCCCCTCTTCCTCCCTCCCTCCCTTTTCCTCTCTTCCCCTCTCCTCGTCTTCTTCCCATTACCCTCCCTCCCTTTCCCCTTCTTCCCTCTCCTCCCTCACTTTCCCCTTCTTCCCTCTCCTCCCTCCCTCTCCCCTCCTTCCTTCTCCTCCCTCAGTTTCCCCTCCTCCCCTCTTCTACCCCTTCCTCTCCTCCCCCCTGTCCCCTCCCCTTTCCCTCCACTCTTTCCCCTCTTTTTCGAATTTCCCTTTCTACCTTCTCTTACCTTCCCGTTTACCCTCCTTTTCCCCTCCCATGTTGGTCTTTTCCCTTTCCTCTCCTTTCCCATCATTACCCTCTCCTATTGTCTGTCTTACCACTCTTCTCCCCCTCCTCTTTCATCCCCCCTTCCTTCTTTCCTCTCTCCCCTCTACCCCTGCTTTCGCCCTCTTCTCTCCCCTGCTTTCACCCTCTTCTCTCCCCTATTCCAGCTCCTCATTCCTCCCCTTCCCTTCCCCTCCCCTCCCTCTCCTCCGTCTCCCCTCTCCTCCGTCTCCCCTCCCCTCCGTCTCCCCTCCCCTCCCCTCTCCTCCCCTCCCCCCTCCCCCTCCCCCTGCCCCTGCCCCAGACGCCCATCACTTGAGTCGTGATGTGCGTCGCTCCCCTAAACCGGCGGTGATGACAGGAAGCGTGGAGGGAGATGAGGAAGTGAAGGGAGCGGGGGAAATGAGGGAGGAAAGGAAGGAGGAAGAAGGAATGGAAGGAAGGACGGAGGGAGGAAATGCAGGAGGAAGAAGGAATGGAAGGAAGGACGGAGGGAGGAAATGAAGGAGGAAGAAGGAATGGAATGAAGGACGGAAGGAGGAATGGAAGGAATGACGGAAGGAGGAATGGAAGGAAGGACGGAAGGGGGAATGGAAGGAAGGACGGAAGGGGGAATGGAAGGAAGGACGGAAGAGGGAATGGAAGGAGGGAGGCAAGAAGGAAAAGGGAAAGCTGGAGAAGGAATGAGAAGAAGAGGAAGTAAAAGGAGAAAATGGGAAATAGAAAGAAAGCAGAAGGATGGAAGACTTGAAGGAAACTGGAGGAGGAGGAATGGGAAAAAGGAGGAACTGAAGACAAAAATGAAACAGAAAAGGAAGGCAGGAAGGGACGAAGGACGAAAGGGGAGAGAAAAGGAGGGAGGACTTGAGGAGGAGAAAGGAAAACAAGGAAGAATATAACTGACTGAGGAGTAGAAAAAAACGAGGGAATGTGTAGAAGAAGGGACGATGACGGAAGAAACGCTGCAAAAGGAGAAAGAAAGAAATAGAGGAAGCGAGGATAGGGTACAAGGAAGTGGTAATGAGAGGTGGGAAGGGGATGGAAGTTGAGAGAGAGAGAGAATCCATCCTCTGCTACTTGCCACATATCCATCTCTATATCGTCTTCTTTAATATGTATACTATTCTTATCAATACTTATTACTCCGCAATCTTTTCTCCTATCCTACTCTTATCCCCCTTTACTATTCTTACCTTTCCTAGTTTCACCTATCCCATTCTTATCCTCCTACAATATATCCTTACTTACCTGTCCATCCTTTTTCCCCTATGCTGTTCTAACCTGTCGTATTCTTATTCACGTATCTTATTACTTTCACTCTTACTTATTCTATTATTTACCTGTTTTATTCTTACTCACCTCTCCTTAATATTGTTACTCCCTATCTTATACTCATCTTTCCTCCTCTGACTTCCATGTCGTATTCTAGCTTATTCTCTTCTTATTCACCTGTCTTCTTTTTATTCACTTTACCCATGTTTTTCTCATACTGACCTATCCTTTTCTCATACTTACCTATCCTTTTCCACACCGCTCTTTCTTGATCCATCAGTGATCTGCTCTATCCTCTTTTTCCTACCTATCCTTCCATATTTCCCTATTTGCTATCCATATTCATCTATCCTCAGTCCATAGTCACTTGTTCTGTACCTGCTTACTGTCTTCTCATCATACTCACCTATACTTTATTCTTTCTCCTCCTCACTTGCCCCTGTCCACCCAGTTCCTAGCACCCATCTCTCCTACACCTCGTATACTTCATTTTATTTTATTGCCCTCCTACCACCTCCCCCTCCTGTTTCCTTCTCTCCTACCTCCATACTGTCTCTCTCTCCTCCTCTTTCCTCCAGGTCTTTCCTCCACTATATCTCTCTCATTTTGTCTCTCCCTCCCCATATCTTCTCCTCATATCCTGTTCTCCATCATAAGTCTCCCCTCTTAACACCATACATTTATCCATCTCCCCTCCCTCTACTACCACACCTCTCTCCCTCTTCACCACACTTCACCACCCCTCTCCCTGAACTCCACCACTTCACGTTCAACCACAACTATTCGCCTTTCCCCCACCAATTCTCTTCCCTCTGTTTTTTTCTCTCCATCCTCCATCGACGTCCCGCCTCCCCTTCCCCCTCCTTTTTCCTCTTTCCCCCTCCTTTTTCCTCTTTCCCCTCTCTTCCCCTCTTCCCCTCTTCTCAGTCTCCCTCCCACTTCCTTACCCCCCCTCCCTAGACCCCTCCCCATCATCTCAGCCTCTCCCCTTCACAATCTGTCACTTCGCATCTCTCATCTTCATTTTTTTTTCCATACAACTTTCTCCCCACTCCTCCCCCTCTCTCTCCTCCCCAGCTGTTCCTCCTATGCCTTACACTGCTTTCTTCCTCTCATCTACCCCTCCCCACGCCTCTCTCTCTTCTTCCCACGTCGCTCCTCTTCCCGTCTCTGCCTCCCCATACACTATCACTTCACCACACCCCTCCTGCCTCACCTCTCCTCTCCTACTCCCATGCACCCTACCCTCCCCTTCCCCCTTCCTAACATACCCTCCATCTTTTTTCCCACCCCCTCACTTTCCCCACTCTCTTCATCACTCCCTATACCCTTTCCACAAACTCTTCTTTTCCTCTTCGCTGCCCTTCGTTACTCTCTCTTTCTCATCCCCACCTTTTTTCCTCCCCTCTTTCTTCCTCATACCTTTCCTCTGCCTCCCCCACACCTTTCCTCTGCCTCCCCCACACCTTTCCTCTGCCTCCCCCACACCTTTCCTCTGCCTCCCGCACACCATTCCTTCCCCTTACTCTTCCATAATTGACCCCATCCCCTCTCTTCCTTCTCTCACCCCTCCTTTATCTACCCCCTCCCCACTTTTCCTTCCCCCGACCCTTCCCTTAACACTTTCCTTCGCCACCCCCTTCCTTTAACATTCTCCTTCCCCTCACTCTATCCTTTAGCCCTTTCCTTCCCCCTCAGTTTTATCCCCCTCCCCCTCTTCCCCACCCTTCTTCCTCACCCAACACAGTTTATCGGTCCCTCTCTCTCCTCCTTTCTGCTCTTCCCCAGCCATCTCCTTCCTCCCCTACCTTCCCCTTCCTTCCCTTCCTCCTACTTAATCATTCTCTTCTCCCCTTAATCACTTCCCTCCCCCCAGCCACACCTCCCCTCGCCCCAGCCACACCTCCCCACCGGCACATTTTATCACCCCTCTACTTCCTTCCTCTCTCCTCTACCTCTTTCCCGTCTCCTCTTCTCTCTTCCCGGCTGCTCTTCTCGCTCCCCCTCCGTCATTTCTCTTTTTTTTCCCCTCTTTCTTCTCCTCTTCTTTCCTCCCCCTCTTCTTTTCTCCTCCTCCCCTTGTTTCTCTCACCTACTCGCCCTTCTTCACCTCTATTCCCCTCCCCATTTCTCCTGCTCCACCTCTTCATCCGTTCCCCACTTTCTCTCTTCCACTTTTCATCGCCCCCTCACCCTCTTCCCCTCCCCCTCCTCCTCCCCCTTTCCCCCTCCCCCTTCCCCCCTCCCCCTCCCTCCCTCCCCCTTCCCCCCTTCGCCTGCACTCTTTCTCTTTCCTACTTTCCCTTCTTCATCCCTCTTCCCCTCCTCTCTTCCCCTTCCCCACTTCATCACCCCTCACGCCTCTTCCCCTGTCCACTTCCCCTCCCCCCCTTCATCACCCCTCACGTCTCTTCCCTTACCCACTTCCCCTCCCCCCCTTCATCGTCCCCTCCCTCCCCTGCCACACCTTCCGTCCTCTTATGAGATCTTGAATTACAGGGGCACGGGTGAGGCGAGGTGATCCGGCCGAGATGACGTGGGGGAGGGAGGAGAGGAGAGGGAGAGTGGGAGGGATGGAGGTGGAGGAGATCGGATAAGGGGAGGGAGAGATAGGGAAGAGATGGCAGAGGGAGAGAAGAGAGAAGATGGAGGAAAGAAGGAAGGAAGGAATGGGAGGAAGGAGGGAGAGAGGGAAGGAGGAAAGATGAGAGAGGGAAGAAGAAAAATTAGGGAAGGAGGAAGAGGTGAGGGTAGGGCTGAGTTGTAGGCGAGGGGCACATAGGGTGACTTGGATGAGTAAAGGAGAAGGGAAGGGAAAGGTAAGAAAATGGAGAGGAGGAGAGAGGAACGGATGAGATATAAGAATGAGATATGAATGGGAGACAGAGAGAAGAAAGAGGGAACAGCGGAGGAAGAGAAAAGAGATAAGAAGAGATACAAAGAGCAGGGAAGGAAAGATAAAGGCGAAGGAGAAGAGGTGGGTAGGGAGAAGAGAGGAGAACAAGAGAATGCAAGAAAAGAGAAGAGAGAGAGAGAGAACAGAACAGAAAGGAGACATGGAAGGGAAAAGAAGAGAAGTGAAGAAAATTTGGGGGGTGGAAGGCATAGAACTTAACATAGGAGGAGAAACGCGAAGAGAAGAAAGGTTGGGAAAGCAAAATTAATGGGAAAGGGATGGGGTAAGGAAGAAAGGGGCTGTGGAGAGGAATGGAGAGCAGAGAAGAAAATGGAGTGAGAAAATGGATGGGGGGGGGGGAAGCGGAGACATATAGATGGTGCTGAGGTTGACAGAGTAAGAGAAGAAGTGAAGAGAGAAGAGAAGAGAAGAGAAGATGGAAAGGGAAAGGAAAGGAATGGCGGACAAAAATGGGGAAGAAAAGGAGGAAAGAGTAGATGAAGAGGAGAGATGAGGGAGAGAAGAGAAGGGGGCGGTGAGACATAAGTGGGGGATGCAAAGGTTGAGAAGGTACGAGAAAACGTGAAGAGAAGAATGAAATAAAAAAAGAAGACAAAAGTAGATGGAAAGAGAACATGAAGGGAAAAGGAAGGAAATGGGAACAAAAGGAGGAGAGAAAAGGGAGAAAAGAGTAGAGGAAGAAGGAAGAAGAGCGAGAGAAAAGAGTTGAGGAAGAAGAGAGAAGAGGGAGAGAGGAGAGGAGGAGGGGGCGGTGAGACATATAGGCGGGGGGTCGGCGAGGGTGGCAAGGGACGGTCCATGCCACGCTTCACCGCCTCTCTGAGTGGAACGTTTTTGTCCACGGAATGCTGCAGTGAGTGTTGATGAGGAGGACCTGCCCTGAGGAGGAGGAGGAGCCGTAGAAAGAAGAGGAGCCGCAGGAAGAGGAGGAGCTGTAGGAAGATGATGATGATGATCCGTAAAAAGAGAAAGAACGTGATTAAGAAAAAGAGTAAAAGTTGGAGGTACGGTGTGTGTTGATGAGGAGAACCATCCCTGAGGAAGAGGAGGAGGAGGAGGAGGAGGGGGAGGAAGCGTAGGAAGAAAAGCCACAGGAGAACGGAAGAAGAGCCGTGAGAGGAGGAGGAGGAGGGGAGGGGAGGGGAGGGGAGGGGAGGGGAAGAAGAAGGGGAGATAAAAAGGAGGACTAAAAGTAGGAGTTGCAGGAGAATGCATAGAATTGGCGTCTGTGGCAAGTTTTGAGAACCTGTCCAGAGAAACAGCTGATAAACGAGGAAGAAGAGGAGGAAAAGAGTGAATAAGTAGGGGAGGAGGAGAGGAGTCAGGAGAAAAGATCCGAAAGAAGAAAGTGAAGGAGCCGCAGAAACAGTAGAACGAGCTAGAGGAAGAAGAAATTTAAGAAGGACGAGTAGGTCTGTCTTTTAAGATTCATCAAAGCCCGTTCCTTTCTCTCAACAACACTTATTTAATCTCACCCTCTCCCCATATAGTATTGTCTTCGCTGTGCATAATTACACACAGCTATATACATCTTGACCATTTTACATAGCATTTTCCAAGTGTCACTTCCCACCTTTCATTATACTTCCAGACGTTTTCTTGTTCCAAATCTTCATTCACGTATTTCGCCCATCGCCATCTTTCATGTTTTTCATCTGTCTTTGTTACCTCTGTATTTTTTGTGCTCACCTTTCAGCAGTCCTGTAGTCTTTTATTTGTCCCCAACTTCATTCATGTAGTCTCTTCTTCCTCATCTTTCCTATTTCTTACTTCCCAATCTTTCCCATTTCTTAATTCCCCATCATTCCCATTTGTTACTTCCTTATCTTTCCCATTTGTTACTTCCCCATCTTTCCCATTTCTTACTTCCCCATCTTTCCCATTTGTTACTTCCCCATCTTTCCTATTTGTTACTTCCCCATCTTTCCCATTTGTTACTTCCCCATCTTTCCCATTTGTTACTTCCCCATCTTTCCCATTTGTTACTTTCCCATCTTTCCCATTTGTTACTTCCCCATCTTTCCTATTTGTTACTTCCCCATCTTTCCCTTTTGTTACATCCCCATCTTTCCTATTTGTTACTTCCCCATCTTTCCTATTTGTTACTTCCCCATCTTTCCTATTTGTTACTTCCCCATCTTTCCCTTTTGTTACATCCCCATTTTACCCATTTGTTACTTCCCCATCTTTCCCTTTTGTTACCTCCCCAGCTTTCCTATTTCTTACTCACCTTACTAGCTTCTCACTGTCATGTTTTCTGTTTCTCACTTCCCCATCTATCCTGTTTCTTACTTCATCTTTCCCATTTCTTACTTCCCCATCTTTCCCATTTATTACCTCGCCATCTTTCCTATTTCTCACTTCCCTGTCTCTCCTGTTTCTCACTCCCCTTTCCCTAATCTCTCACATTCCACACGTCTTCGTTTTACCACCAAAGTTTCGTACATTCCTCCCTCCTGATTATCCCAGACATCTACTATTTCCACGTCACTTTCGCCTTTCCCCACATAAATCATTTTTGTTTTGTCACTTACCTTATCCACCCAAAGTCCCACAAGCCATCTTCATATCTTCTCTTTCTATCTTACGCCGGGTTTAATTTCTCCTACTTTCATGTTGTACCTCGTGGATTCATATTCTGTATTACAAGTGTCTCTTATTCACGTCAGTTCCATCTTCGTTCTTCTCTCTCCTCTCATATTTCCTGTTTCCTTATGCAGCCTGTTCATCTACTTACCCAAATGTATTTTCCCATTTTTAAACACATATTCCATTCCTCTTGTCAAATAGCCCATTATGCTGGTACCATACATTACACTCCTTCACTTTCTGTAAAATCCCCTCACATCGTAACACATTTCCTCTACCTTTCGCCTCTTTCATTACTTTCTCATATCCCTTTCTGCCAAAACTCCTATTTCATCTTTTCATAGATTCTCCCTCCCTTTTTTTTTTTTCATAAATCTCCCCCATTCCTTCCACCTCGCCATCCATCCCCACATCCCTGTCCATCCCCACCTCCCAATCCATCCCTGTCTCCACACACAGATGCTTCCACACCGCACACATTTCTCCACCTCCACTCATATCTTCGATGTCCCAACCTCCCCACTCCCCACACATTCTCTCTCTTCCTCCACACACCTTCCCTCTCTTCCTCCCCACACATTCCCTCATCTTCCCACACGTTCCCCCGCCTTCCTACGCATTTCCCCAACTTCCTACACATTTCTTCACTTTCCCAAGCATTGTTCATTTCCCCACACATTCCTCACCTCCTCAAACATTCACCTATTTCTACTCATATCGTCTATATTTCCCACATTCCATTATATTCCTGTACATTCCCTCACCTTCCACCCATTTGGTTCTCTCCTCCCAATATTCATCTTTCTCCCCTTTCCTTCCTTCACCCAGGTCTCTGTTGCTGTGTTTTCCTGTGTGTCCTCTATTCACCCCACTCAAACCTCTCTACCTCCCCATTTCCCCAGCTCCTCACACATTTCTTCCATACTCGTTTCTCTCGTCTCAGCATGTAACTTCCTTTTCCTTCTTCCCTCCATATTTCTCCTCCATTCACCCTACTCACACTTCCCCCTCTACATCCCCATTGATCTAGGACAGTCCCCCTGCCAGAGGTCTCAGATTACCACACTCTAACCCCTGATATCGGCAACCTCACCTCACCCCACCACTCTCCTACACCACCTCAATCCAGCCTCACCCATCACTAACCTTCCACCACACGAGACCCTTCCTCATCCCTCCCTGTTACACCTCTGTCACTCTACCTTACCCTCTTCCAACCCTACATCCTCCCCTCCCCCCCCCCTCTCTCTCTCTCTCTCTCTCTCTCTCTCTCTCTCTCTCTCAAGATCTAGTCTCCTTTTCTTCCACCCTATCCAACCATACTCTCAACTCTTACCATCCCTCTTTTATTCCTCATCCACCTTACCCCTCCTACTCCTATTCATTCCCCTATCCCACTTCTCTCCCACATTACCGTCACCCCTCTCTCACCCCACCTCACTCTTCTTGTACCCTTTACCACCAGTATCTCACCCTACGCCATCCCTTTCCCACCCTACATCCAACCTCCTCTAAATCTATGTCCTTCCTTGTAACCCAGCTCCCCTTCCTCTTCCATCCTGGCCCACTCTACCTTAATCTTTCTCCCCCTACCCTCAACTCTGTCCCATCCTACACTCATTTCTTTAACATCCTATTCCCCCTTTCTCCATCCTAACCAACCGATTCCCCATTCCTCTCACATACTCAAGCTTACACCCATTCCCCCTCTTCTTTTCTCCCCATCTTTTTCCCCCATCCCTCTCCCAAAACTCAGTCTCCCTTCCCCTCTGTATCTTCTCTCTTCCCATTCTCTCCTTGCTCTCTTCTTTTCTTTTCTCCCCTTTCATCCTATCCTTTCCATTCCTCCTCCTTTCACTCTTATCACTATTCCCCCTTCCTTCCTAACATCTCTCTACTGTCATCTCTTTCCTCTCCATCTCCTCATTTCATTTATCGTCTTCCTCCTCTTCCCTTCTCTTCTCCTCTTCTCTCTTCTCCACGTGTTCCACATCTCCTGCCACCACTTCCACTCATCCTCAGCTACACAGCCATTACCGCATCCACACCATACCTCATCTCTCCTGTCTTCCCGTCCCGTCAAATCCTCTCTTGTGTCTTCACCATCTCCTCGCCTTCCTTTCTATCCTTTCTCCATGCTTTCCTCTCCTTCATCTCCTCCCCTCTCCATCGTCTTTCCTCTCCATCATTCTTTCCTCTCTCCTTTCTCTTCTCGGTTGTTCTGCCACCCTCTGTTTTTCTTTCACCTTCTTTTCATTTCTCCTCTCGCCTCTTCTCCCTTCCTTTCCTCCTCTCGATCTTCTCCTTATTTCCTCTTCCTCCCTTACTCTCGGCTCTCCTACCTTCTTCATTCCACCCTCCTCACCACTCCTTTCCTCTTCTTCCCCCCTCCCTCTCCCCTTCTCCCTCCCTCTCCCCTCCTCCCTCCCTCTCCCCTCCTCCCTCCCTCTCCCCTCCTCCCTCCCTCTCCCCTCCTCCCTCCTCCTGGCCTCCTCCACCACCCCATCAATAACCAGCCTTCACACGTTGGCCTCAAATTCTCTGCTCCTAACAGCCCCTCGCACGCCTGCTCCTCGTCACCCCAGCCTCACATGTCACAGCAGAGACAAGAGGCAGGGAGAGCACGGTGTAAAGTGTATAATTATCCTTGTTAATGAGATAACATTTAGTCTATAATTATCCCCTGCTAACGAGGTAATACTTAAGGTGTGTAATTGTGCCTTGCTAATGAAGTAATATTTGGTAAGGTGTATGCTTATCCCTTGTTAATGAGGAAGTATTTAAGTATAATTATCTCCTGTTAATGAGGCAATATTTAAGGTGTATAAATATTCCTTGCTAATGAGGTAATACATGATAATTAGGCTATATTTCATCTCTATGGAAATTATGCTGGTTACTCAATGACTGGTTATTTATTGACATTTAGTAGAAGTGGTGATTGCAATTTGGCTATTACATCATTTATAGGGCTATCAGAAGAGTAGGGACCCGCGGATAGGCTACTTAGTCTGGGCATTTAAGGCAAGAGGGACCAGTTACTCATTCCTGAACGGTATCATGTGAGCAGTAAGTCCCAACTACCCCTCAAATGTGAACCTTTAAGGAAGACATCTGTTTGAAGCTCCTTAACCCACCAGACTTCTTGGAAATTATATTACTTACCAATCAATTTGTCATATTATAAATTGTGGTAGAAACTTCTGCCTACTCTAGGAAAAATAAAAACAACTTGCAGCTAATATGTTAATTCAGTCACTGCGATGACGTCTTTTATTATGATCTGTTCTTGTTTCCTGATGGGTTGCGTTTATTTTAGAGATTTTTCGAACTTTACAATTAGAGGGCGATCCAGACCTGAAAATGATTAGTCAAAACACAAACACGAATAATGTATAAAAGAAATCGCCATACTGAAGGAAATATTTGCGTATCTGAAGGTGTAATCCTTTCTTCGTCTCCCTCTGTATTCTCCTAATCTCACTATTTTACCCTTATACAAGCAGGAATGAATTATACAAAAGTCTTACTAAAGTTAATTACGTATATAGTAATGTAATTTTTTCCCCTTCCCGTCCTTGTACCTCCGTCATCCTTTGGTCATTGGAAGTGTGACCCCCCTCGATAAGCTCTTTGCCATACACCCTTACATCCAGCCGGTCAAGTTCACCCCACCATAGTTCCTCCCCACCAATATATAGTCTCCTTCATCCCCTTTCCTTCTTGCATCCCCCCATACACGTCCCTTTACCCAGCCACCCTTTCGTCTCCCCCCACCCCTTTTTAACAGGGTGGATAGTCGAACGGTTTGGTCAAGAGGGTAGAGTGGATAAAGGAGGAAATACTGGTAGGGTAGAGTTCAAAGGATAGGTTGACTGATTATAATGGTCCTTACATCCCACCTTCTTCTTTTCGTCTCTCTCTCCTCCCCACATCTCCCCTTGTTCGTCTGTTTTTCCATCCCTCCCAATCTCCCCTCTCTGTAACCCTCTCTCTCCATACCTCCTTTCTTTCCTCCATATATCTCCCTCTTTCCACAACCTCTGTCCCTTCTTCCCAGATTTCCCTCCCTCCACCACCATCTATCTTTTCCCCATATATCGACCTATCACTACTATCCGCTCTCTCCCCTCCCTTCATCCCCCTCCCTCCCCTCCCTTCATCCCCCTCCCTCCCTCTGTACATTCCCCTCTCTCCTTTTATCCTCCCCCTCCCCACGTTCCTCTCCCTGCTCGTCCACCTATTCAGACTTCCTCCTCTCCCCCCAGCCACACCAACCCGCCACCCGAGTCTTTTAGAATGTCACTAAAATCCACCTCCATCTTTCCTGCCTTCCCCTCTCCTCTTCCTCTCTCGTCTCCTTCCTCCTCCTCTCCGTCTGCTCCCTCCCCTCTCTCCTGTCCCTCTTCTCTCTCTCATCCTCCTCCATCTGCTCCCTCTCCTCCCTCCCATCCCTTTCCTCCCTCCTGTTCCTTTCCTCCAACCTATCCCTCCCTGTCTATCTAGCCCTTCCAATCTCTTCCCTCCTTCCCAGCCCTTTTCTCTTTCCTATTCCTCTCCTCCCTCCTATCCATTTTCTCCTTCTCATCCCCTTCTTCCCTCTCGTCCCTTCCACTCCCTCAGTCCTATCCCTCTCTCCCTCCCTCGTCTTCCTCTTCTCTCCCCTCGTGTGTGCCTCTTTTCCATATTTCCCGCCTCTCTTGTTACCCCTTCCCCTCCCCCACCTCCCTACACCATCCCTGCCTACCAAATCCTCTTTCCTTTAGCATACCATCTCTTCCACCCATTCAAGATTTTTTTTTTTGTCAGTTTCTCCAGGCTTGTCATAACTTTTTTTTTCCATACTTCCTTTCTTCCTTCCCATTTTCTAATATTTTTCTTTCATCCGTTGATTTTATATATATATCTAGTTTTTTTTTCTTCAGGATATCTCCTTTGTCATCCTTCTGTTTCCTTTATTTTTGCCCCATTCACTCTATTTTCGTGCTTCCTGCATTACGGTATATCTCTTTGTTTCTTCTTTCATCATGTATCTTTTTTTTTTTTTTCACATTTCCACCAAGGATTGTTTTTTTCTGCATATTTTCTTCTTTACAGTTTTTTTTTATATTATACATTTTAGGTTTGCCATCCTTTCTCTTCTTACACTTGGTATATCAGATTCCTCCCTTGGCTGTATTTTCTCATGTATTTTTTTATATATATTTCCTAAAGGATTCTGTTTTCCAGCATACACTTCTCTTCTTTTTTTTTTCGCTTTGTCATTCTTTTGATTTTCATTTTTAATATTATTCTTTTAGCAGATTCTCTCTCTCTCTCTCTCTCTCTCTCTGTCTCACTGCTTTTCCAATCATCCCTTCCCCTTCTTTACCCTTGACACCTTGACCCCCTCCCTCGTCACCTCCATATCCCCCTCCATTGCCTCTCTCTCTCTCTCTCTCTCTCTCTATCTATCTATCTATCTATCTATCTATCTATCTCCAGCTCTCCTGCTATCATTCAAGCGTTTTCTCCTCTTCCTCCAACTTTTCTCCTCCCCATTTCTCTCTCCTCTCCTCTCGTCTCCCTTACTTGTCACCCTCCAAGTTCCTTTTCATTCCTTCACTCCTCTTTCATCACTCCCTCCCTCCACCCTCTCCCTCAAGCCTTTCCTTCTTCTCCACTAACTTTCCTCCACTCTCTTACATCTCTCGCCATTTCTCTACTTTCTCCACCTTCATCGCCCACACCCTCCAGCCTCTCTCATCAATCTCAAACACTTTTGACCTCCTCCTTCTCCTCCTCCTCCTCAGCCACGATCCTCTTGCCCCTTCAAATTTCTCTCCATTCCTCCACTTCTTTCTCTATACCCACACCCTCCACCTCTTTCGAATCTCGACCTCCAGCTCGACTGTTAACCGGAATATCTTATACCTCACCTTCTACGTTCTCTGCTTTCTTCCTTCCGCGTCAGCCTCCAAATCTCTCTCTTTTCTTCCATACCTCCCTCTTATCCTCCAGACTTCTCTCCTTTCCTCCACACCTCTCTCCATTTCTCCACACCTCTCTCCATTTCTCAATACCTCTTTCATCCCTCTTGCCCTCCATCCTCTTCCTTTCTCAGCAGCCACTAACTCCCTTGCTGTCTCCCAATGCTCTCTTCTTTCTGTAACTCCCCGTTCCTCTTTCTCTCCTCTCACCACTTTTTCTCCTCTCTCCTCTCCTCGGCCCTCTTCCTCATCGTCCCCCAACTTTTTCACTTTCTTTCCACCCCTCTCATCGTCCACGCCCCCTACCGTCTCCCTCAGGCGTTTCCACCTCCAACTTTTTCCCCTCTTGCCTCCCCCTTCTGTCTCCCTCTCCTCCCACCCACATCCACCTCGGCCCTCTCCCTTCATCGCTTCTCCTCCCATCACCCTCCTGTGTAACCTCTCTATTGCTTTCTTTTTCTCCCCATCTCTTCTCCCTCTCTCTTCTCTCCTCTCTTCTCTCCTCTCCTCTCTCCTCTCTTCTCTCCTCTCCTCTCTCCTCTCCTCTCCTCTCCTCCTCTCTCTCTGCCTTCCCTCTCTCCTCCTGTCTCTCCCCTTTCTCCATCCTCCTTCCTCCCCTCTTCCTCCCTCTTTCTCTCCTCTCCCCTCTTTCTCATCCCTTTCTAGGTATCCCAGCAGTCAACCTCCAACACGCTTGCCGTCCCTCAAGCCCCCACCTCCTCCTCTTCCTCCAACTTTTCCTTTCACTTCTCTCCCTCTTTCTCTTCCCCTTCCCCCCCTCTTTCTCCCCCTTCCTCTCATTCTATCTCTCCCCTTCTTTCCACTCCTCTCCTTTCTCTACCTTTCCTTTTCACGCCTCTTCCCCCCTCCTCCTCTCCCCTTCTTTCTCTTTTCTCCTCCCCCTCCCTCTCTTTCCTGCTCCCCCTCCCTCTCTTCCCTGCTCCGCTTCCCTCTCTTCCCTGCTCCCCCTCCCTTTCTTCCCTCCTCTCTCTCTCTCTCTCTCTCTCTCTCTCTCTCTCTCTCTCTCTCTCTCTCTCTCCTCCCCCTCCTCTCCCTTCTTACCCCTCTCCCTCCCCCTTCTCTCCATCTTTCTCCTCCTACCCCCTTTTCCACCCCTCCTCCTGCTTCTCTCCCTCTTCCCCCCATCTCTGTCTCTCTCTCCCCTCGTCCGTCTGCATCTCTCCCCCTCCTCCCCCTTTTTCTTTCCTCCTCCCTCCTTCCCTCTTCATCTCTTCCCCCATCACTCTTCCTAAACCCTCTTTTTTTTGCCTCTTCTCCCTTCTCTTACCCCCCTCTTTCACCCTCCTCCCCCTCTTTCTCCCTCCTCCCCCTCTTTCTCCCTGCCTCTCTTTTTCTCCACATCTCTTTTTCTCCCCCTCCCTCTTTCTCCCCCTCCCTCTGTTTCTCCCCCTCCCTCTCTTTTGCTCCCCATCTCTTTTTCTTCCCTCCCCCTCTTTCTTTCCCCTCGTACCCCTTCTTCTCTCCCCTCGTACCCCTTCTTCTCTCCCCACTCCTTCCCACTTCTCTCCTCGCTCCTTCCCCCTTCTCTCCTCGCTCCTTCCCCCTTCTCTCCTCGCTCCTTCCCCCTTCTCTCCTCGCTCCTTCCCCCTTCTCTCCCCGCTCCTCCCACTTCTCTCCCCTCTCCCCCCTTATCTCCCCTCTCCCCCCTTATCTCCCCTCTCCCCTTTCTCCCTCCAACGCGTCTCATCCAGCCCATCTTTAAAACTGTTTCGCGGGCCATGAAATCGCCCTCCCTCTCCTCGAACTTATTGCAATTAAATTCTCTTTTGTCTTCCCTTTCACCCCGGAAAATGCCTCTACCGTCTCGCTGAAGGCCGCCCCGGGTTCCTCCTCCTTAACCCGGGATTATATGAAGCTGTGTCGTCTTTTATTTCATCACAACCCACGAGAGAGAGAGAGAGAGAGAGAAAGAGAGAGAGGGGGAGGGAGAGGAAAAAATCTTATGACTCCCACGTTGTCAGGAATTATAAGGAAAAATGAAACTTCCTTATTTTTCAGTCCTAGAGACACTTAGCCTTTTTTTTTTAGCTTTTTATTTTACCCCAGAAATTAAAACTTCAATATAGAAAGTTTTGATCAGTTGTTAGGGATGTTTTTCTGAATATCACGATTCTGTCCATACGCCTGTTACTGTAAAGTGAAGATATCAGGAAAACTGGCTCTGTAAGTTGGAATAGGGCTTTAAAAGGGAAATTCTTTATAATATACCGTGGACTTATTAGCAGAAGTGGAATGAGAGAGAGAGAGAGAGAGAGAGAGAGAGAGAGGCGGTATAATACATTTTCAGTTTTTAGTCGATCAGATATGAAAGTTTTACCTAATATTCTGGAAACTTTGAGTCTGAAGATCGCATCACTGGGTTTCAGGTCTTTGCTCACTTTTTTTTTATTGTTTCCTTAAGTCATCACATATACAGTATATTGTTACTTAGGGCCGTACTATAACACTCTAAGTCGCAAAGTGGAATGGAACCCCCCCCCCTTTTTTTCTTTCATTTTGTCATTCCCTGGAACAGCTGCGGTTATTGCATATGGTTAGCCTGCATCCTATAATATAGAGTGCAGTTAGCAGTGATACGGTATGGCCAAACAAGTTCCACCTTACTCACTTGCTTCAGAAATTATCATCAAAAGTAGGGAGCTTGCATTCCACGTAGCGATTTAATGCTTGACCATACGACCATCAGTGTGACTTAGCCTTTCCTTAGTGACAACAAAGATTGAAAGCTTAAGTCTGTGTGTCAGGAACTCTTGCTTATAACTGTACATGTATCGTATAGTTGGTTGGAGTGTCAGAGAGTTGATGGTGGCGTCAGGAGAGTTTAAGAGTGCGGCAATGGTGGTAGTGGTGTCAGGGGAATTAAGGGTGCGGCAGTGTTGTTGGTGGTGTCTGGGGATTTTAAGAGTGCGGCAGTGTTGGTAGTGGTGTCAGGGGGTTTTAGAGTGCAGAGTTGGTAGTGGTGTCAGAGGGTTTTAAAAGTGCGGCAGTGTTGGTGGTGGTGTCAAGGGGGTTTAAGAGTGCGGCGGTGTTGGTATTGGTGTTGGAGGGTTTGAGTGCGGCAGTGTTGGTGGTGGTGTCAGGAGGTTTTAAAAGTACGGCAGTGTTAGTGGTGGTGTCAGGGGGTTTTAAGAGTGCGGCAGTGTAGGTGCTGGTGTCAGTGGGTGTACGAGTGCGGAGGTGTTGGTAGTGGTGTCAGGTGGGTTAGTGCGGCGGTGTTGGTTAGAGTGTGAGGGGGGTTTAAGAGTGCCATTACGGAGGGGTGCCAGCGGGGTGCCACAAGACGAGGCGCCTTAACCCAACCTGACACGCTACTCAGCCAAAGGTTTATTGTGTATAGCACCTCTACTGACTGATGTGGTTCCCCCTCCCCACCTCTCTCTCTCTCTCTCTCTCTCTCTCTCGCTCTCATGTGAAGCCATCTATTCCCCTATCGCTTTCTTTGTCTCCTCGTGTCTTTATCTATTTGTCCCTGCCACTGTTTGTCACCATCTCTATCCACCATACCACCACAACCACATCCCTACCACACCATCACAACCACATCCCTACCACACCACCAAACCACATCTGTACCACACCACCACGTCCCTACCACACCACCACAAACACATCCCAACCACACCATCACAACCAGAACCCTACCACACCACCACAACCACAACCCTACCACACCACCACAACCACATCCCTACCACACCACCACCACACTGTACCTGCGAGGGGATAATGGTTTCAGCGCTTAACCACATCAGCCTGGGG
>NC_137034.1:1575000-1615000 GCF_032717465.1 Coenobita brevimanus
ATGCTTATTGATTTTTCTCGTATCTTACATTTTCTCTTAAGGTAGAAATATCGTTCTTAAGTTATTCATAAACTGCTTAAGACTTCTTCCCTAAAGCATTATATTGCCCGTCTCTCTGTCTCTGAAGTTCTTGTCTGTCTCTTTAGCTCTGATTCTTTAATATAATATAAGTTTTATTCCATTTCCTATTTTCCATACTTATCTTTCTCTCCTCAGTGTGACTCGAGTAATACGACCCTTTTTCTACAGTGAAGCCATTTTTTTATTTTCATTTTTTATTTATCACCAGACGATTTTATTCAGCTGTGCAGGGACCTTTCACGCTAAGGGGTTCAATTAAACACTCCTTAACAAATTCATTATGAAGGCATGGTACAGGTTCACTTAATTATTCCAGTGTCAACTATAGTCTGACAGATCGAAACGTAGGGTTTTGGTGGAGTCACCCCCTCCCTGCACTGTTGCCACGTTTCCGAGCTGACCTCTCCATCAGCGATGACCTTGACACTGTTTCCCTCTTGTGATCTCCGTTTTTCTAATACCCCCTATACCCCTGCCACCAACACCCCCTATACCCCTACCCCCAACAACACCCCCATCAACAACACCCGCTATACCTCCACCACCAACACCTCCTATAAATATAGACCCCCACCATCAACACCTGTATAATAATTAGCCGTTGATAATTGCTATACTTTTATTGAGAGCATACATTCTACCCTGTTGCTCAAACTCCCTAATCTTACAATCCCATCTGTCTTAATCCTTCCCACTGCCTTCGTTCCTAAATCCCTTAATTGATCTATTTTTAACCTAAGTGTCCCCACACCTTTTAAACCATTTACCTCTCTGTCACTATTCTCCACCATATGTATCAACTTGTATTATATTGTGTATAGAACTTTCATACTGTATGCTGTACTACTGTATAATGTATAAGAATACCCACTGTTTAGTGGAAATAAAGTTTTATTATTATTATTATTATTTCTCTCTCTCTCTCTCTCTCTCTCTCTCTCTCTCTCTCTCTCTCTCTCTCTCTCTCTCTCTCTCTCTCTCTCTCTCTCTCTCTCTCTCTCTCTCTCGCTAGATTTTGTTATGTGTCATCCATGGTTTTTTACTTCCATTTTTATGTATGGATTATAATTTTGACTTTATTTCCGCACCACCCTTGAGGTAAAAGTCACGGCGCGTTTTTTTTATAGAGGTTTCCCCAATAGGCCTAAATCCTGTAGGGGGTTGGTGACCTCCCACAGCGTACACACAAACACGTGTCGCGTGAGTGCTGCCACCCCAGAGCTGTTTGATATATTTATTTTAATTATGAAAGGATCGCCTCTTCCCACTTTTATCCCTTCAAATTTTCTTGCAATTATACTTGCTAAATTAATTAGCAATGTTAGAAGTGTTGGGGAAGTAAATAATAATTAGAATATTTTTAGAGCAACACTGCCAAATTTTTATGCCACGTTTCTCTATTATCGTATAATATAGTATGCAGAATAGTTTTATTCTTCCTTGATACATGTCAGCACTTTCATTACAGTTATATTAGTATGAGTTATGTTTATGTATCATTCCTACTACACAAACCACAGGCGTTATACATCGTAGGGTTAGGAAACATGGCAATAGTGTAGGGAGGGGGTGACTCCACCCAAACCCTATGTTACGAGGAGGAACACTATACAAGGAAATTAATAAGACTTTCTCGAGCTCAAGGTGTAAATTGACTTTCCCTTGTCAAGCCTTGAGACTTTAACGCCATATTTCACCCTCTAAGTCTCTTTTTCTTGGATTACTCTACTCTCTCCTTCCCACACTAATCACCGAGTTCCTTCTCTGTGCTGTTTACCTACCTTTCCCTCCCCTCACCCCTACCTACCTAACTCCCCCTCCCCTCTCCCCCGCCCATCTAACTCCCTCTCCCCTCTCCCCCATATACCTTACGCCACTCCCTCCTCCCCTACCTACCTAAATCCCCTTCAGTTCACACCTCCCCTCAACCCTGTCTACTTCCATTTCTTCCTCCCTTACCCCTCAGCTTTACCTACCACCCTTCTCCCTTCCCCTCAACCCTACCAACCTCCCCTCCCTTCTATTCCCTCCCCTCTCTTCCATTCCCTCCCTTCTCCCCTTATCCCTGCCTGTAAACTTCCTCTCATTTCCACTTTACTCTTAACTCGTACCCCTCTCTTGCCTAGTACTCTTTTTCCTTCCCTCCTCTCCTCAGCATTGCTTATCTCTCTCTTCCAGTACTTCCCCTATTTCTTCTTCCTGTTTTCTCCTTTGCTCTTCTTTCTCTTCCACTACTTCCCCTATTTCCTCCGCCTCTCTTGTTTTTTACTCTCCTCTCACCTCCTTGACTTTCCCTATTTGTGCTTCCTCTCTTCTCTCCTGCTGTTCTCGCTCTTCCTCTGTTTCCTCTATTTCCTCTTCATTTTCCTCTGCTTCTCCTTCCCCACCCTTCCTCTCCTTTTGCATTCTTTCCCTCCTGTTTATTAGTTAATGCATCTTTTTTTTTACCTTATTCCCCTTTCCATTTCTTTCCTCCTTCCCTTCTGTTCTTTCCCCTATTTCCTCTTCATTTCTTTCCCCTTTCTTTCCTCCTCATCCTTTCCGTTTCTCACCTTCTCCTCCTTCATACTTATCACTTGAAATATTATGTGGTATTTATATCTTCCTCTTATATTTTTCCTTCACAATCTTCTTCTTCATCCGTTTCCTCCCTCTTTCTCCCCTTTCTTTGTATTTTCTTCCCTGTTTTTTCTCTTCCTCTTTCACCCTCAGTACCCCTTCCTTCATTCTGCTAATCTTCTGCTCTTCCATTTTTCGATCATCTTCCGTTCTTTTCTATTTTTTCCCGTGTATCATTTATCCCTCGCGTTTCTTCTCTTTCCCCTCATTGCATCTTTCTTGCTTTTTCCTCCCTGTTTCCGCCTCCCCTCTTTCCCCTGTTATTGCCATATTTCCCCACTCTTCATTTTCCACACGCCTCGTCTTTCCAATATTTGTGTCTAGTTTCTTGCACCATATTCCTCATTTTTATTTTCTTCTTCCTCGTCTCTCTTTATTTTCTCTTCCTCCTCTCGCTCCTACCCTCTTATGAATTTTTCCTCATTTCTTATTTCTATTCTGTGTCCTTCCTCGTCATCCTCCTTATTTCTTCATCTTTTTCCACCTCCTCTTCCAGTGTTCTTTCCATATATCCTATCTCTCTCTCCTTTCCCCCTCTTTCTCTTCTTTTTTCCCTCCTTTCTCTCCTTTCCCTCACTCTCTCTCTTCTTTTTTCCCCCTTTCTCTCCTTTCCTCCTCTTTCTCTTCTTTTTCTCCCTCTTTCTCGTCTTTCCCCCTCTTTCTCGCCTTTCTCCCCTCTGTCTTGTCTTTCCCCCCTCTTTCTCTCTTTTTCCCCCCCTCTTTCTCTCCTTCCTTCCTTCCTTTTTCTCTCCTTTCCTTCTTTCTCTCCTTTCCTTCTTTCTCTCCTTTCCTTCCTTCTCCCCTTCCTTCCCCTTTTTCTTCCTCCTTTCTCTCCCTCCCTTCCTCCTTTCTCTCCTTTCCTTCTTTCTCTCCTTCTCCTCTCTCCTCACAGTTATCAAGCGAAGCATCATCTGTTATCAGTGTTGGCATCCCATTAGCGACATTCCCCAAACGTTCACACTTTATGAAGCCCCCCTTTCTCCCTCTCCCTCCCCTCCCCTCCTCCCTCTCCCTTCCCCCTCCCTCTCCCTCTCCGTCTGCACCTTCTTCAAGATTTAGGTGACGATCGCTCCAGAGGTTACATCTTCCAGACACATTATTGCCGCTAGTGTCCCATATAGAGAAATCATCTTCCATTTTTACACTTTGTCGGAGGGAGGAGGGTGGTAGGGAGGGGTGATGTTCTAGAGAGAGAGAGAGAGAGAGTTAGGGGAGGCGAAAGAGTGAGGGGGAAGGAAAAGAAGAGCGAGAAGGGAGGGAGGAGTAGATTGGAAGAGGAGCTGTTCTAGAGGGAAGTGAGAG
Source organism: Coenobita brevimanus (assembly GCF_032717465.1). Lineage (NCBI taxonomy): Eukaryota > Metazoa > Arthropoda > Malacostraca > Decapoda > Coenobitidae > Coenobita > Coenobita brevimanus. The sequence goes on from NC_137034.1 coordinate 1,579,003, forward strand.
AGAGAGAGAGAGAGAGAGAGAGAGGAGGGGAGGGAATTAAGTACAAGATGAGGGAAAAGGAAAGGGGAGAGAGAGAGAGAGAAGGCAGGAAGGCGGGAGGGAAGGAAAAGGCGTTGGTAGAGAGATACTGTTTTAAAGGGCATGTAAGGGGAAAGAGAAATGGGATAGGAAGTGAGAGCAGACGAAAGTGTGAGGGAAAGAGGAGAAGGATATCGAGAAAGAGTGTCTGAAAAATGGAAAAGGGAGGAAAGTTTTAGAGTTCAAGAGTTAAGGTTATGTTTTTGGCTCTCTGTTGATTATTGATGCAGATATATGTTTACAGTACTTGATATTATTGAAGCAAATGACCCATGCACACAAATAATCTTCATTTATTGTATTTTGTCGCAGGGAAGAAAAAGATAAGGAGAAGTGCTTTTCTAGGGAGGAAGTGAAAGAGAAGAGAGAGGATAAAGAAGTGGAAAGAGGATGGTGTGGAGAAAAGAGAGAGACAAGACGAGGGATAGAAATTGAATAGAGGAAGTAGAAGAGTGTGGGTAAAGGAATGGAGAAGGGGAGGAAAAGTGGGAAAAGAGAGGGAAGGAGAGTTGCAGTTTTAGGGAAGGCATTGAGGAAAAGGGAAAGGGAGGACAGTGGGGGGGAAATGGAGGAAGGAGAGAAGACGTGTTATCGATAAATGAAGTGAAGGGTAGGGAGAAAAGGAAATAGAAGAAAATATTTAAGAATGTTCCGAGACAAGTGGGATATTTTTTGGTTTGTGATCATACTTTTAATTTCTGAGTCTTGGCTATGAATGATCTCTGTCGGTCTGTTTTTTTTTTTTCTTTTTAATTGGGTGGCATAGTCAGGAAATTTTCTTCATGAACTTTGGGCAAATAGTTTAACAAAGAAAAAATATACAAGGCTTTACTTACTTCAAGGAAAACTGCTTATATTTCTGTGGTTTTAAATCATCTTAGGAAAACTTCAGGAGAATATTGGTCTCGCTGATTACATCCGGGACAATTAACAAGACTTATTACCTTATCAGTAGCCTATTCCTCCTCCTAGTCATTTTCAGTATTCTCTTTTTCTTCCTTCTCTTGTCTGTCCTTATTCCTTGTTTTATTTTCCTATTGGCTACAACAATAAATGGCACTGTTTTTATTTCTTCACTTATGCATTCATTCTCTTGATTACTAATGTTGCCATCTTTTTCATTTGTCACTTTTCTTTTGCGTCTTCTCTAATGTCACTCCTTCCTTCATTAATGTTGAGCATCCTTCTTTCCCTCACCAATTCTATCCATCAGTCTCTCATTTGTGCTACGTGTCCTTCTTTCGCTTACTGTACTCTCCTTCGCTTCCCTCTCACTGCTCCCTCCCACCCCTTCACTCCATCACAGCATCTTCTCACTCCCTTCGCCTCCCAACCCTCCCTCTTTCTCTCCCGCCCCGTCCCAACCCCCTCCCTTTCCCTCCACCTTCCGACATTCCGCCTTTCATCTTCACCATTCCCTTCACCTCCCTCACCTTCCCCATCCCTACTCCTTCCCAGTTCCTCGGCCTCTCAACATTTCCCCATTCTTCTACCTCCCATGACAGCACCCTCCCTATTCCTTCACCTCCCAGTATTCCCCCATACTCTCCTTCCCATCGTAAATGCCCCCTCCCCCACCTCCCAAAATGCCCCCTCCCCCACCTTCCCACCCTCTCCCTCTCCTTCCTCTCTTTCCCTCTCCCTCTCCTTCCTCTCTTTCCCTCTCCATCCCTCTCTCTGTCTCTCCTCCCCCCCCCTTCTCTCTCTATTTTTCCCCTCTCCCTCGCCTTCCCTCCCAACCTCCTTCACCTCCGACACCCACCAGCACCCAAAGGTATCTGGGTTGGAGGTGTCAGTGCCATTTCTCACTCTCAGGTTGTCACTATTCGATAACTTTGTTGCTCCCGGGCCATATTTAACTTCCTTCCCCCGTATTATTGGTGCCCTCGCGCCTCAAGTTTGTTTTTCTGGGAAGGAGAATATTTTATGGCTTGTACAGTTTTAGACATTAATATCGCTTCAGTTCTTAGCCGAATAGTAATGTAAACTCGTATATAATATTCTGATGTGTGTTTTGTTTTCTGGGTACTGGAATGATGTATTGGTTGTACACTTTCAGACGTTCATATCACCTCAGTTCTTAGTGAAATAATGTTTTAGAAGCCTAATATAATTTTTTGAGAAGTGTCATTTTGTGTGCTCGTTATTCGTAGTTGTGATGTGGATGAGTATTTGTGGAGGACTAGTATCTTACCTATCTGTTTATCTACCTGTCTGTCAGTCTGTATCTCGCTGTCTATCAGTATTTCTGCCTGTCTGTCTGTCTCTGTCAGTTTGAAGGGATCGAGTTTACTATCCACATCATTTAGTTCTCCATTGCCAAGCCAGGACGTATCCCCATATATGGAACGGTGTGTACTGAGAAGATATTTTTCCTTGTTATCTATAACTATTTCGGCTGAGCAATTGAGGGCAAAGTGATACCAAGAAAAATCAGTATTTGTCCACAACTGTAGTAGTAGTAGTAGTAGTAGTAGAAGTAGTTGAAGTAGTAGTAATAGAAGTAGTAGTAGTTGAAGTAGTAGTAGTAGTAGTAGTAGTTGCAACATCAGGATCATCTGAACTTGTCCCCGGTGTTTGCAGGATGAAATTGCCCTCTGTAGCTAACCATTCTTCTCCAAGAGGATAGAGATGGAACATAGGATTATTTATATCACCGGGCAGGGGAGCAGCTCGGTTAAATCTGTGACACCACGCGAGGAAAGGGATGTAAAACCATAGCAGCGTCATTTTCTGCCACTTAGGTACAGGAAATAAAAGTTGAAAATCTGGATCAGGTTAATGTGAAAGAAGTCTAATTCATTCACCTTTTGTTCTTAAAATAACTGATTTATTCACCTTTTGCTCTTAAAATAACTGACTCGTTCACCTTTGCCTTTAAAATAACTCTAAATAATTCACCTTTTGCTTCTAAAATAACTTTAATTCTTTCACCTTTGCTGCTTTTTTCATCCACCTTTGGCTTCTAAAATAACTCTTAATTCATTCGCCCTTTTCACCTCCGATGCAGCAACACAGCAACTTCAGCCATCAACCCCTCCTCCTCCTCCATAACCATTAGACTCGGCTCTGGTTCTGCCCCATTGTGTAAACTTGATAGCCCAATGTGTCAAAAGTTGGACGCCTCGGTAATAGAAATTTGCCTGAATTTTATATCCGACGTCCTTTGTGTTTCCCGCTGCGTCTCCGACCTGTTATCGGTTCTGTGTTTACCTTGTGTCGTATTCTCACCTGCCATTATCTTTTATTGGGCATTTGTTCCAGGAGAAATCTGTGTTATTTAGATGCATGTGATTTTTGGATGGTTTGTGTATTGGATTTGGTGTTACGGGGAAGGTGTACGACTGTTGTGTAGTTGGTGTTGTGTTTGAGTGTTATGTCTAGGTGTTATGGTGTTGTGTTTGAGTGTTAGGTCTAGGTGTTATGGTGTTGTGTTTGAGTGTTAGGTCTAGGTGTTATGGTGTTATGTTTCACTGTTAGTTCTAGGTGTTATGGTGTTATTTTTTAGTGTTAGGTCAAGGTGTTGTGGTGTTATGTTCGAGTATTAGGTCAAAGTGTTGTGGTGTTATGTTTGGGTGTTAGGTCTTGGTGTAATGTTTGGGTGTTAGGTCTTGGTGTTATGTTTTGAGTGTTAGGTCTAGGTGTTATGTTTGAGTGTTAGGTCTGGGTGTTATGTTTGATTGTTAAGGCTAGGTATTATGTTTGAGTATTCGGTCTTGGTGCTATGGTGTTATGTTTGAGTGCTACATGTTGGTGTTATGGTGTTATGTTTGAGTGTTAGATCTAAATGTTATTGTGTTAAGTTTCGAGTGATACGGTTTGATGTGTTACTTAGGTGATAGTGAGCTAGTTTATATAAGTCTGGTGATACAATGACAATATTTACCCATGGTTGTTGAGCTCCAGTGTGGTGTACCTGGTGCTGTGTTTGTTGTGTGTTCTGGTGTATTTAGACTGGTATTGGTGGCGGCTACTCAGTTTTGCTAGGTGGTATATCGAGTCTGGTGTTACGGTGTTGGTGGGTGATTGACAGGGTTGCGAGTGCTGGTGTGTACATGGTGTTGTATTTTAGTGTTACTTATCTGTGTTATTTAGATGTGTTATTGGGTTGTTCTGTGTATGGGTTTGGTGTTATGGTGATAGTATACTTGAGGGTGTTGTGATCCTGGTGTGTATATGCAGTTGGTGTTATGCCGGAGTGTTCTGTATATTAAGACCGTATTTTTGTCGATAAAGGATGTCTCTTAGAATTTACCTGTCTACGTGTACTCCACCTTACTGTTCACATTCATATTACTTTACTTTATTCACTTTAACTTGGTCCAGATTCTCGTCCTTTTGCAGCTTATTTCACGTAGCTCAGTGGCAGAAAAGACAATACGGCGGCTCTGCATCCTGTACATGTATCACTTCTTCGTGATTAGTGTCATTTTCTAGTGTTAATCTATTGTTATAACTCAGCATTCAAGTTTTAGAGATGGCAATTTTAGGCCAGGGTAAAGCGAACAGAGTATAGTGGCATATTAATATGGACATGAATTTCACACATGATACGCATGCAGGAGAATAATAACGTGATATGTAGAGAAGTTAATGGTTAAGACGAGGTTCGAGAGAGCCCATTTGCCGATGAGAATACGGCTCTGGCTGAGGAAGGTTGTGCAGATACTGTAATGACGAGAGAGAGAGAGAGAGAGAGAGAGAGAGAGAGAGAGAGAGAGAGAGAGAGAGATGCATATATTAATGGTGTAGTATATCTATCTATCTATCTATCTATATATAAAGTATATATGATATAGATCGTCATAAAATACATCCATGTATAATACACGCGCGCGTTAAAGATGACACAATAATTTGTAAGCATGTGGGAGTGGAGGATAAGCAGAAGTAATGATGCCTAAAGGAAGAAGGACACCAAGGACTTTAAGAGCAGTGACACCATGAGTCAGGAATGTGGGTGTGGAGATAAAGGAAACATTGCATGATGAATAAATGATTCCCTCATACATCGTTTTATTGTGTGAGCATGATTATTCAGTTAGACTAATATCGTGACTCTGAAACAGGTCACATGGTGGTGCTCTAGTTCACGCACTGACTTCCAGCACTGAAGGGTGACTGATGCCTAAGGTGAGGGCATTTGAGTCAAACTACCTTAACCACTTATTATTACTACAAAGCGATTTTATTCAGAGCAGGCGAGTGCCCCAATAATGAAGAGGTAGTGAGTGCTGCATCTAACGTCTCGAGTCAAATATACACCACTGTGTTTACTGAAAAATTAGATATTAAATAGGTCACCATGCTGAGGAGACAATGTGAGGCCTTATTATCTAGTACATCTCATTCTTGGAGTTTTCATTTGAGAGGTACCAGGTGGGATGAGAGCAGAGAGGGAGGTTAGTGTATCCTGGGATGCTGGTTTGTTACTGAATAGGGACAGAAATACTTTGTCAGGATTACCCCATACAGGATGCGGTGTCAGGCAATAGATAAATGTTTTCGTCCCCAGCTTAAACGCAGCTGCCCACCAGAATATCAGAAGGTCGATTTTTATTCAGTATTATCATTTTTTTTACGATAGTTTGTAGGCCTAAGTGTGTGTGTGTGTGTGTGTGTGTGTGTCATTTTTTTGCGGTGAGGCTAAGGCCCCACGTGTCAAAGGCTGCCAAAATAACATCTCGTCTTAGAGTGTCCGGAGTGTCAAGTGACGAGGCCTGGGCTGGGGTGAAGAAACAGGGAGGGAGGGAAGGATGAGGAGATACAGAGGAGAGAAGAATGGAGGAATAGCAGATAAGAGAGTGGAGACTTAACGGGAGAGGAGAGAATAGGAGAGGAGTTGTAGGCGAGACAAGAGGAGGAGATTTAATGGGTAAGAAGAAGGATAGAATGAAAGGAATGAGAGGAGAGAATAGTGGAGATATGACAAGAAAGGAGAGGATAAGAAGGACTGGATGGAGAAAGAATAGGGAAATAGGGGAAATAGAGGGAACAGCACAAGTAGTGAAATGGGAAGGGCGAATGCAGAAATGAAGGAAAGGAACAAGAAAGAAACAGGAAGAGAATCAGAATAGAGAAAATGTTAAGGGAAGGAAGGAGAATGAGGGGTGGAGAAAAATTAAGGTTAGAGAGAAAGAGTCAAGAAAAGGACAGGAGAAAAATATGAATAGAAACTAAGGATGAGAAAAGACAGAGGACCAACGGAAAGGAAAGAAAAAAAGAGAGAGAAGAGAAGAAAGTGCGAAATAGGTGGGGAAGAATGACAGAGTTGAAAGATGGTCAGTAAGAGAAATGAGGGATGAGAAACTGAGAATCACAGACGAAGTAGGGAGAAGGGTTTGAAGGAAAAAACGATATTAAAAAAAAAAGACTAAATAGGAAGGATAATAAAAAGAAGGGAAAGAGAAGAGAAATGAGGGGGAGTTACTGAGGGGTAGAAGATGAGACAATAGAGGAAATAACAGAGGGCAGGAGGAAACAATGAACGAAGTGGGAAAGACAGAAAATTGTGGAGGGGAGAAATATAGGAGACGATATGGGAAGGAGGCAGCAAAGAAGGAAGCAGTAATGAGCTGGGCGGGAGAGGAAGAGAGATGAAAGGAAATTCTTGACGAAATGGGAAGAAGAAAATAAAGGAGTGAGAGGAACTGAGAGACTTAAAGTGAGGAGGAGGAAGTAGAACACGAAGTAAAATGAGGAAAGAAGAATAGGTGAAGGAGTAAGGAAAATGAACTTGAGAGAACAGGATGAAGGAAAGTGGAATTATTACGAGAAATATGGAGCACAAGAGGAAATTAGAAAGGGGAGAGGGAGCAGAGCAGGATGTGAATGAAGGACAGGGGAAGCAGAGGTAGAGACACGTGAATGAATAGGAGGAGAAAACTGAGGCTGACACAAGACCTTTACGGAACTCCACACTCCACATTTTTTCTCTCTTCCTCCACATTTTTCCCTCCAACTTCTTCCACTTCTCCCTCCCATCGATGAGATTAACAGTTCAAAGCTTATCTGTAAAATGGATGTAGTTTGCCGAATAAAATGTTCTTGTTTGTACAGGGGTCATGTTTTTTTGTCGAAATCTACTCTTATATTTGGCATAAAGATTTTGTGGCTGAACATCTAATATTTTTCAGCACAACATAGTCCACCAGGTTACGTTACCATGCGAGTATTATCAGTAATGGAAGGAAGGACGGGGTGGGGTCGGGGATTACATAATAAAGGGACTTCATCCAATCGTAACTTCATCCAATCGTAACTTCATCCAGCCGTAACTTCACCCATTCGTAACTTCACCCAATCGTATGTTCGTCCAATCGTAACGTCATCCAATCGCAACTTCGTCCAATCGTAACTTCACCTAGTCATATCTTCGTCCAATCGTAACTTCACCCAATCGTAACTTCATCCAGTCGTAACTTCAGAGCTGTATCGGTAGTCTTGACAGCATTTTCTTCCATCTTAAAATTGAATCCCGTGGCAAAACAACCTCTTCGATCATGAGACACCGAAAGGAAAATCTACAGTCAACTTGCTGACATATGTTATACCAAAATTACTCTGATTCTCATTGACTTAATTTATTAGTTCCCATGTGGAGAGATGCACTATCATTACACGCGAGATAAGACGTGTACACCAACTTACAAGAAAGTTCATTATATCATATTGTAATGTGTTAACATGTGAAGGAAACATATTAGGTCTTGTATTGGTCACCACGCCTCCTCTTACCTCTAGTCCATCCTTCTTTACCTCTACTCCTTCCCTTCTCTCTTTTGCACCCCTCCCTCTCCTTCCACACCTCTCCTTCCACTTTTGAAGGCAGAGGGAGGGGGGGAGTGAGGTGACCTGGCAGACCAATATCAGCGGAGGAATGACCTGTTTATGACCTGTTCCCACTGGTCACTCCTTCACCACTTCCCCACCTCACCTTTTATCAACCATCATTCCTTCTTCCGCTACTCGTATTTCTTTACTTTTCTCTGCTTTTTTATTTTTGGCCTTTACTCTTCCCATTTCTTTTCGCCTTCCTTTCCTCCTCCCACTACGTCCCTTCCACTGTTCCTTTACTTGATTACATATCCCATACGTCACCCTTCTCCCCTCCTTCATTTCCCATTTTCCATTTCTGCTCCTCTTCCTTTTCAATCTTCTTCCCTTCTGCACTCCCTTCCTTTCATTTCCGCGTTCCTTTTTATCCCTCTTCCGCTTCTACTCCCCCTTCCCTTTCATTCTTCTTCCCTTTCTACTTCCCCTCCTCTTCCATTCCCCTTCCCTTCCCCCTTACTTCTTTTCCTTCACTGTCGCATCACTGTCTCCACTCTCCTGCGGCTGCTTCTGATGTCCCTCCCTCTCCTGTCCCCTTACCTTTCACTTTCTTTTCCCTTTCCTTTCCACTGCCCCTTCCTTCTCGTTACTCCTTCCCTTTCATTTCCCTTCTCTTCACTTCTTTCCTTGTCTCCTCCCTTCTTTTCCATTCCTATTTCTCCTTCCATTCCTTTTTCCCTTTTGTCCTTCTTCCCACTACAATATCCCATTTCACTGTTTCTTCACTTCATTATACAGTGTCCCCCTCCTCGCTGCCAGTGACATCATACTCCTCTCACTGCCCCTCCCCCCGGCTTATCCCCTCTCACTCCTCCCCTCCATACTTCCTCTCACTCCTCCCCTCACACCTCTTCTCACTCCTCCCCTCCATATCCTCTCTCACTCCTTTCCCCAAATACCCTCTCATTCCTCCCTCCCATATCCCCTCCCACTCCTCCTCCCCTCCATATTCTTCCCCCCCGTCCCCTTCTTCATACCCCTTCTGCTACCCCCACTTCCCTTCATCTTTCCCTTTCCTTCCATTCCTCCTCCTTTCCACTCCCTTCGTCTCTACTCTCCCTCTCTCTTCCATCCCTCCCTTCCATCCCTCCCTTCCATTTCCTCCTGCTCTCTTTCCAGTGTCCCATTACTGTTTCCATGTAATGTCTGTGTGATCTGTATATCTTCTGCGTAATTCTGTAACTGGACTTTCCCCTCATTGCTCCTATATTTCGTACCCTTACCCTCAGTTTTCCTTTCCCCTCCTCTCTCTTCCGCTTGCCTTCCTTTCCCTCTCTCCCTCTCTTTCCCCCTACCACCCCTGTTCCTCTCTTCCCACTTTCCTTCCACCTCCCCTCCCACCCTTTTTCCCCTCTTCCCTCTTTTCTTCCCCTTCCGCACCCACATCTTTTTTCTCTGTCTTCCCTCTTTCTCTCCCCCTCCCTACCCCTTTCTCTTCTTTTTTCCTCTCTCTTTTCCTCCCCCTTCCATACCCTTTTCTCTTCCCTTTTCCCCTCTTCCCTCCCCTTCCTCCTCCCCCCCTATCACCTTTATCCACCCCTCTGCTTCCTGGTTGACTGACAGACCCGCATGAACTGGCTCATTAGATTTAAAAGGTCGTTTGGTCATTATTGAATCATGTAATTGGTCAAAATTGTCCCCATGGCGTGTCTTCCACTTTACCCCTTTCTCCCTCATCCCCTTTCTCCCTCATCCCCTTTCTCCCTCATCCCCTTTCTCCCTCATCCCTTTTCTCCCTCATCCCCGTTCTCCCTCACCTTCCCTTTTTTCCCTCACCTTCCCTTTTTTCCCTCACCTTCCCTTTTTTCCTTCACCTTCCCTTTTTTTTCCCCTCACCTTCCCTTTTTTCCCTCACCTTCCCTTTCTTCCCTCATCCCCCTTATTCCCCACCCTCCTTTCTCCCTCACCTCCCTTTCTCCCTCATCTCCCTTTTCTCCCTCATCTCCCTTTTTCCCTCATCTCCCATTCTCCCTCACCTTCCTTTTCTCCCTCACCTTCCTTTTCTCCCTCCCCCTTTCTCCTTCACCCCCTTTCTCCCTCACCCTCCTTTCTCCCTCACCCCCTCTAAATTGGTCCCCATAAAACTGATAAAGTCAACAAGGGAGGTATCTTTAGGTTCGACAGAAATGAAAATGAATGATGTTTATAGAGATGTTTCATATATAAGACCATTTAGAATTACAAACGTATCTACAAAACATCAGTCTTCATCCACAGCTTACATGAAAACTTACTCTGATGTTTATTTCGATGTTTCGTATCTCAACCCTTTGGAATAATACACACTTACAAACCATCCCTCTTCACTCATAGGTTACAGTAGATGAGATTGAACTTGGTTGGGTGAAATTGAACCCCAGTGATTTGAACTTAGATGTCTCGTATGACTGCCAATTCTGAGTAACTATCTATCTATTGCCAGACGCCCTAATCCCGTAAGGAGTGGGCACAAACAAATCGCCTCCATGTCGCCCTGTCCCCCGCCATTTCACTGCCTTGCGCCCAGCTCACACCCCCCTCTCTCATATACCTGTCCACCCCATCCTTCCATCTTATCCTTGGGCTCCCCCTTCCTCTCTCCCCCCCTCGTATATTTAAGCTCGCAAATTGAAGTGCAGATCCCTAATTACTTAAGGTCATTTATAGAACGCATGTGGATATTAGGTATGGTTAGCCTGCATCCCATATTACAGAACGCTGTCAGCAACCATACAGGAAGGCCAGATACGTTCCATCATCCTCACGTACTTAAACAAAAAAATCTGGGATCAGCATCCATCTTGGCGATTTCTGGTTTCTCTCTCTCTCTCTCTCTCTCTCTCTCTCTCTCTCTCTCTTTATTTAAAGATTCGACGATTCGACCCAAAATTCAGGCGAGTGTATCATAGTTTTTTCGTTAGTTACGTGACAGAGAAATAGCTAAGAATTCCTGAGAAGCACAGAGAATACAGTATTTATTTTTACTTTATTCATTTATTTATTTAGTTATACGTTCATTCATTCGTTTGTTCGTCAGTCCATTCATTCATTCATCCAATCATCCATCCATTCATTCATTCATTCATTCAGCCAGCCATTCATTGATTCATCCATCCACCCATCCATCCATTCATCCATCCATCCATCCATTCATCCATCCATCCATCCATCCATCCATCCATTCATTCACTCACTCATTCATTCATTCATTCATTCATCCATCCATCCATCCATCCATCCATTCATCCATCCATTCATTCATTCAGTTATTCATTTATTCATTGTCATCCATTTATTTATTTTTTTATTTATGTATTTTGGTTGATTGTACCATACTCCGACCTGACCACCTTACCTGTCGTGGGAGATGACACAATAACGTGCCTCACTCTTTCCATAAATCCCATGATGGCTGAGAGAGAGAGAGAGAGAGAGAGAGAGAGAGAGAGAGAGAGAGAGAGAGAGAGAGAGAGAGAGAGATGGTGGGGAGGGAAGAGAAAGACAGTGAGACAGAGACAGAGATGGGTAGTTAGGTAGAAAAGTTAGAGAGAGAGAGAGAGAGAGAGAGAGAGAGAGACAGACAGACAGACAGAGAGCCAGCCAGCCAGACAGAGAGACAGACAGAGGGGGTTAATATTGATTCGACCGAGAGAGGGAATTAAGGCTGGGTTGTGTGTTTCCGGTTACTTCCCCTAATCCACGCTGTCAGAAATCCAGGCTGAGGGCTTGACGTGTTACATTCACCCATCCGTCATGCACACGTCAAAGGGACATGAGTGTCATTGTGGTGGGGTGACGTGTGGAGGGGACGGAGAGGATGTAGGGGTCGAGGGAAAGGGAAGGGTCGAGGAAAGGGGGGTGGAGTGACGTGAGGAGGGTATGGAGAGGATGTAGGGGTCGAGGGAAAGGGAAGGGTCGAGGAAAGGGGGGTGGAGTGACGTGAGGAGGGGGTGGAGAGGATGTAGGGGTCGAGAAAAAGGGAAGGGTCGAGGAAAGGGGAAAGAATGGGGAGGATGGAGGCCTTGTGCAGAGAAGGGGAGAGAGGACGAAGGGAAATGGTAAGAAAGGGTAAGGAAAGATGAGAGAAAAAGGGAAAAAATGGAGAGATCTAGGAGGGAAAAGGAGGGGTCGAGGAAAGGGGGAAGGAAGGAAGGAAGGAAGAGGGGAAACAAGAGAGAGAATGGAAAGGTCTTGGAGGGATATGAAGGGGGAGGAGGGAAGGGGAAGAGAAAAGGAGGGAATGGAGGGGTCCTGGAGGGAAAGGGAGAGGCTCAGGAGACGTGAAGAAAAAGAGGAAAAGGAGGGGTAATGGAGAGAAAGGGAGGAAGAGAAGGAAAGGGAGATATAGGGGTCATGGAGTGATAGGGAGGCAGGGAGGGGGAGAAAGTTGGGGTCAAGTAAAGAAATGGAGAGGCAAAGGGGAAGAGAAATAAAGGGAGGAGAAGGACGAGGAAGCGAGGGATATGTAAAGAGAAAGATATGAAAGGGAACTGGGGAAGAAAGGGGAAGGAAATTTGGGTTGTGCTGAGAGAGAGAAATATAGTGGCCGTTCAGATTTCCTCCTTAGCTCTGACAGGCAGCATCATTACTGTCGGTGGAGCTTTAAGAACACGGAGGCTACGGGAGTCACTGAAAAAAATAGAAGAGAAACGTTAATAGATCAGCTTCATCCAGAGTGCGTGGGAGAAAAACGTTAATATATCGTGGGAGAAAAAACGTTGCTAGATCAGCTTCATCCCTAGTGCGTGGGAGAAAAACGTTTGCATATCTGATTCGTCTAGAGTGTGTTGGAGAACAACGTTTGTGTATCTCATTCGTCTAGAGTGCGTGGGAGAAAAACGTTTGTGTAAATAATTCTTCTAGAGTGCATGGGAGAAAAACGGTAGCAAATCAATTTCATCCAAGGTGCATGGGAGAAAAATCGTGAAATCAGATACATCATGACTTTGTGGGGGGAAAATTTAATAGAATGAAGGAGGAAACGTTTATTACACCATGGGAGGCAAAATATTTAAGATTCTTGCATGTTCGTGGGACATTAATAGTTTGTGGGAGAGAAAATGTTTCGTGGGTGAGGAAAACGTTCGAGTAAGGGAATTGTTAATTTAGAGTCATCCATACTTCACTCTTTCCCACGTCAGTTAGCCAAAACGTAATCAAACTGAAAGTTGATTTTAGAGGTGCTTTAAAGACAGACTTAACACGCGATCAAAGCATTATGATTTGGACCACACTGCGATTAAAGGGCAAAAATGGCCTTGATATTTTTTAAGCGTTCCAAGTCATGTAAAAGTAGTACAGTATTGAATATTGTTGAGTCTTTAGTACCAGTGTAGTAGATCACTCTGCGTCTGATGAATTTATCCTTTCTCCCAATCCCGGGGAGCAATATTTTTTGTTTGTACTTTACTCGCATAAAAGGTTCTATAATTAAAGATAATTATATTTATGAAGGATCAAGCAACTCTTCCACAGTCCATGCTGCCTTCTTTGTGACCATCGCCTCTGAGGACTGGGAGAAATAGAGGTGGTGTGGGAGTGTTGGGAGAGGGTGTGGGAGAGTACGAGGGAGTATAGGGTGATGTGAGAGGTTCGAGGGGGAAGGGAGGATGTGGGAGTGTATGAGGAAGTATTGGGCGACGTGAGAGGGAGTGTTGAACAGGGAAAGGAGGGTGTGCGAGTGTACGCTGGCGTAGGGGCGATCTGAGAGGGAATGTTTGAGAGGGAAGGGAGGGTATGGGACTGTAGGAAGGAGTAGGGAGGGATGTGAGAGGGAGTGTTCGAGAGGGAAGGGAGGGTGTGGGAGTGTACGAGGGAGTAAGGGACGATGTGAGAGGGTGTGTCTGAGGGGGAAGGGAGGGTGGGAGATTGTTTGGATGAACATAAAGGAGAGATGAAAAAAAATGGAAGTAGTTGGGGAGAGAGGGGCAGAGATAGGGAATGTACTGTAGTAATAAGAAAGGGAGAAAAAGAAGGAAGAAGAAAGTACAGTAGGAGAGAAGGAAGTTAAAGAAAGACAAGGGAGAAGTAAAGAAAATAGAGAAAGGAAGAGGAAGGCAAGGAAAGAGAAGCCAGAGGAAAGAAGGGTACAGGAAAGGAAGCAGAGAGGGGGAAGGGGAAAGAAAGGGCAGGTAGTGGTAGGTCATGTGTGGTGACAAATGAGGCTGGTAAGAATAGAGGAAAGCGGAAGTCAGGAAAGTAGGAAAGGCCAAAATAGGGGATGTGAAAGTAGCAGGGAAAGCATGGGAGAGGAAGACAGAGGAATATAAATCAGAGAAAGGAAGAGCAGTAGAGAGAACAATAGAGAGAGGAGAGGAAATAGCAGAGAGCAGGGCCTGGGCAGAGCAGAGGAAAACTGTGGGGACATCATCTAAGTGAAAGGAAGCAGGAGAAAGCAGGAGAGGAAAAGGCAGAGCAGAGGAGTCCAGAGAATTGAGAAGAGAGGAGTGCGGGAGAGAACAAATGAAAGAGGAAGTAGGAAAAAATAGGAGAAGGGGAAAGAGAGCAAGGAAAGACAGAGTAGATATGAAGAGAAGAGAAAAGAGAGGACAAGTAGAAGGAGAGAGGGAAGTAAAATAGAGAAGGGAAAGGAGAGGCAGCAGAGGACGGCAGGGAAGAAAGCAGTCAGGGAGAGAAAGAAGGGGAGAACAGGGGAAGAGCATGTAGAGAAGAAAAGGGCAGGGGGAAGAGAGCAGATATAAAAAGCAAAACACACACAACTACAAAAATTTCTTAAACACAAGAGATCATTTGATGCCATGGTGTGTGTGAGTGAATGTATGTTTGTATATATTGTGCATGAGAGAGAGAGAGAGAGAGAGAGTCAGGATTTATATCAGGCGTCCCTATGTTAACTTCCAATGTCTCCACCCGAGTCATACACACGCACACACGTCAGCCGCACACACGCACATGACGACCTCTGTGTGTGCGTGTCGTCATGTCGGCTTCTTGCGTACACTTAAACTAGCTCTTTATATTTTTATGTAACGCCATATGTACGTGATTACACAAGCACGCAACTACCTGAGTACATCCACCTTGTACAAAAAGGTAAAGGTACAAAGTTGGTTAATTACTTGTGTACAGAATATAAGTTTTTCTTTGTTTTGGGGGAAATTATGAGGCACTGTAATGGAGAGAGAGAGAGAGAGAGAGAGAGAGAGAGAGAGAGAGAGAGAGCAACACGCACACACACACACATAATATACACGCACTCAGGGTGTCAGCAACCATCCTGACAGGAACGGAACAAGTCAATCTCAGGATCATGAAACGAGAGAGAGAGAGAGAGAGAGAGAGAGAGAGAGAGAGAGAGAGAGAGAGAGAGAGAGATTCTTTGGGTGGTGACGTCATAGCTTAAAATTGTAACTTGTCAAAAAATAGTCAAGGATTATTGTATCTTCCACGTTTTGTCTCATGGTTATTTGTAAGTAGCTAAATACTGTATAAGATGGTTGTTAACTAGAATAATGCATGTCTTGAAATGTTCACTTTTCCTCTATGTATTCACGAAACATTAGATACTTACGGTCATACTGCATTATTATAAGTGAGTACTAGATGTGGTCGAGAAAGGAGATCTGGATGATGAATTTAAAACACTTGATTGGATATTGTTCAACTGCATTTCGCTTCACGTAGCACAATAAACAGCAAAGTATAAATGCCAGGCTTTTATTTTCCATTATATTCAGACAGTGATATCAGAAATTTGGGGGTTTACCATCTCGTTGCATACTCAGTAATAGTTCGTTCCTTTACTATACAAGCAATTGCGAAGTATAATGAGGTAATAAGTCATGGGAACTGCACAGGTGGAAAGTGCAAGGTAATGGAAATAATAGTGTAAATTACTGTACGGCCGCCTGTTCACTTAGTTATGATACTGATGATGATGATGGCGATGATGATGATGATGATGATGATGATGAGGAGGAGGAGGAGGGTGAGTGATGATGATGATGATGATGATTACTATTGCTGTTCTTAGTGTTACTATTATTCTTATTAGGGAATGTTATTTTCTCAGTTAACCACTGTTCTTTCTGTCCACAGGTAAGTTGATGAAGGTGAACGTGACAGTGAAGGTAACGGTGAAGTTGATAATGAAAGTGAAACAGTGAGGTCAAGGGTAAGTAGTTTACCTGGATGAATTACACCTACACAGAGGAAATTCGTTTCTCCAGAAGATTTAACAGTTTTTGCTCGTCTTTTACCAATATAATATCGTAGCCATCGCCAAGCTTTTAGTGTGTTAGACTGTAGGGATTTCAAGGAGAGAATGTTCGTTATTCTTGTCGTGGATGGTAAGGGAAAGGTAAAGATGAGTCTGGGGTGTAATTGCAGTTTATATCTTCAGAGGGAGTATCTCACGAGCAGTACTGAAGCGAGAGCGGTTTTATGCATGCTAACTCCATTGCGCTCTGTTCCTGCCATTCCCACCGTCTCTGTCTCTCCTAACCCCTTCTGCCCTCCCCCCCCTCTCTCTCTCTCACACACACACACACACACACACACACACACACACACACACACACACACACACACACACACACACACACACACACACACACACACACACACACACACACACACACACACACACACACACACACACACACACACACACACACACACACACACACACACTTTTTATCTGTGCGTCAATTCCAAGGGAGTGTCTTGTGGTGTCGGTGGTGTTGGCTCATTAAAACACTCCGCCCGGCTGACTGTGTGTGTGTGTGTGTGTGTGTGTGTGTGTGTGTGTGTGTGTGTGTGTGTGCGCACCTCTCAATATGTTCTATGCTCCTGTGTCATATGTGTGTTTGTGTAGGACATCTGTAGGTCAGTGTGTGAACCATGTGGTTTATATGTTTGTTTACTATATGTGCATCTGTTTTATATATGTCTTATATGTGCGTCTGTCTCATGTGCATCTGTCTTATATGTACAACTGTCTTATGTGCATCTGTGTCGTATATGTGCACCTGTGCCTTATATGTGCATCTTTCTGTGTGCATTTGTGTCTTATATTTGCGTCTGTGTTCTCCTATTTACATCTTTGTCATTTGTACCTACGTAAGTCTGTTATGTGTTTACACCTGTGTATGTGATATATACAACTGTGTGTAAATCATCTACTCCTCTGTGTAAGTTATGTATGTGCCTCTTTGCATACAAGTCACTGTGTACTTCTGTTAATGTGTGTGTGTGTGTGTGTACATATATAGGTCTGTGCACATCTGTATCCATGTAGGTGTGTATGTGTGTGTGCGGTATGTGTGTGTACGCCGTGACTGTTTGTGTGGTGTGGATGCTCAGGGCGCTATACTTTCCTAATTGCTCCGTCCTCACTCCCTACGCCCTCGATCCCTCCTTCATCACGGGCGGACCCCAAGTGCCGCCCCGGGGAGCCAAGGAGGAGGAGGAGGAGGAGGAGAGGTAGGGAGGGGGGAGAAGGGTTTTAAGGAGAGAAGAGAAGACGGGAGGAAAGGAGAGAGAGAGAGAGAGAGAGAGAGAGAGAGAGGAGGAAAGATTTAGAGAGAGAAAAAGGAATAAGAGAAAACAGAAGACAATAGGGAAAGTATAAAACGAAGGGAGGTTTATAAAAAAGAGAAGGAAGTAGGAGAAGAGGTAGAAGTGGTTGTAATAGGAAGAGTAATGGAAGAAGAGTGGGTATGGGAATAGGTGAGGTAGGAAGAGAAGAGGGTGAGACGATATGAGACGAGAGGAGAGTTGCGCTATCGCGAGGAAAGGAAGAGGGAAGATAGGAAAGGGTAGAAAAGGAAGAGAGGAGGGCTAAGGAGAGCGAAGGAGAGAGGAGAGGAGAGGGGAGAGGGTGGGAAAGGGGAGGAGAGGAAGACTATGAGGAGAAGGGATGAAGAGAGGGCAAGAGAGAAGAGCAGAGAAGAGGAGATATCTGAAGAGGGAGAATACTCATTGAGAAGGATGGGGGAATAATAGGAGAGGGGAGGAGAGGAGACGAGAGGAAAACGGGGGGCAGTATGAAGGGGCAAGAAGAGGGCATAAGGAGAAAAGGAAAGGTGCGATGAGGGTGTGAGGTTAGAGATGAGGAAAAGTGAGTCAATATGAAGACTCACGGTGAGTAGTAGGAGGGATTTAGAGAGGAAAGAAGGGTGGAAAATGGGGCAGTATGGAGTGGAGTGGAGAGGAAGGGAAAGGAAAGGTGAGATGAAGAGAGGAGAGAATGTCTAAGGGGAGATCTGATAAGTGTAGGAGTTAAAAGTAGAGAAGAGGAGGGGTGCAAGGGAAAGAGAGGAGAGAATGGAGCGTTTTATAAGGACGAAAGATGAGGGAAAAAGGGAGGATATGGGTGATGAGGGAGGAGGGAAGAGGAGAGGGTAGGAAAAGGGACAAGGGGAGAATTATCTGAAGACGAAAAGGGTTGGAATGAAGAGAGAGGCTGTATGGAGAAGAGGAGGAAGAATGTAGGGATAGAGGACACTGAGAGGGGAGGGTGAAGGACAGTTGAGGAGAGATTTAAGGACGGAGGGATAGTTATGAGAGAGAATGGGGAAGGAGGAAATGAGGAAAGGTGGACGTAATGATGGTGGTGGTGGTGGTGGTGACGGTGGTGGTGGTGGTGACGGAGGGATAGTTCTGACAGACTGGTTAAGGAGGAGAAAACAGGAATGAGGACGTAATTATGGTGATGATGGTGATGATGATGATGAATATTTAAGGTAGAAAGAACAATATATAAGAGAATATTAACCTCTTTAGCCGGTGAATATTTTTTGTTGTTGTGGCCAAACAAATGTCGAAAGTGTAATAATCTTAGGAGACTTAATAATCCCTCAAAAGGGTCATTAATTCTTTTGCCCTTTGCTTCCCTTCGTATTCCTTTGTACACCTTTATCTCCATTTCTAAGACCTTCCTCCTGGCTGAGTAAAATCGTCGTTGCACTGAAGGGGTTGACTCTGTGGGTGGAGGGTGGGAATGATCGCGTTACGTGTGACTCTTTGCGGTAACTGGCTTTCACGGGGACGTAAGCCACATGTCCCCTCTCCCCTCCCTCTCTCCCCCCTTCTCCCCTCCCTCTCTCCCCTTCCCCCCAGCAGGACACTTCCCTCCCCCCTCTCCCCCTGAATCCTCCCCTCCTCCTCTAAACTCTCTCCTGGACTCTACTCTCCCCACCTCTAGACTCAACTTCACCCTACTCTCTCCTCCCAATTCCTGTCATCGTTTACCTACCCTATCTTTCCCTGCTCTAGCCATATCCTCCCTTAACTTTTTATTCCCTTCCTTCCTGTCCCTTCCCTCGTCCTACCTTCCCTGTCCCCCCATTCTCTTTCCTATCCCCCTTTGCCCTTTCCTTCTCACACCCTCACATCCCTCTCTCTTCTCCATTCTCACATCCCTCATTCACTTTACAGCCCTGCCTCCTCCACCTCACCTCATTTCCCAGCTCCACATCTCTTCTCTCGTCGCAGCCCCCCTTTCCCTTCCCAGCCTCTTCCCTCCCTTTCATTTTCAATCTCTTTAGCCCCGATTTTCCTCTCCCATCTTCTCGCTCCTCTACTAGTGTACAGTCTTGCTCCTCCTACGTCTTTATTATCCTTTCCTTTGCAGCGTCTTACTTCCACTACCTTTGCAAGTTTCTCCCTCGTGTCTCCATCTCTTCATTCTCGACACTATTCACTCCCTGTTTCTCCAGTTATTATTCTCCCTTCCCTTTCCAGCCCGCCTCTACCCTACCTTCCCCAACCCTCTCCTCATTTCCCTTCTGGTCTCTTTACCTCCCCTTCCTTCCCAGCTCCTCGTTCCCCTTTCCTAGCTCCTCTTTCCCCCATTCTGCCTCTCCTATTAACCATCTCCCTCCCCTGTTCACCACATTCACCACCTCCTCCCATCATTCCCCCTCCCTCCTAATCTTCCCCCTCTCTTCCAACCTTTCCTCTCCCTTCTAACCTTCCCCGTCCCTCATTCCTCCTCTCCTCCATCCTCCTCTCTGCCTCCTTCCTTCCACCATTGCCATACTTCACCTCATAGAATTAGATATCATAGCCAGTCTTCTAACAGCCACGAAAGGAAAATTAGGTCTGTTGCTGTTTGCTTTCCTTTGTACTCCTTTGTACTCCTTCCCTACTTTTGCTCCTCCGTCGCCCTTTCCGCCTTCCCTCTGATCGACCCCTCTCCCTCTTTCCCTCCCCTCTCCCCCTTTCTCTCCCTTCTCTCTCCCCTCCCTCTCCCTGGTCTAGTGGTGTTTGTATGGTGTGGTCAAGGGTGAGTGGGGTTGAGGTCAGAGTACTGGCAGGGTCAGGTTCAATGGTCACACTCCAGTGGGGCTACACACACACACACACACACACACACACACACACACACACACACACACACACACACACACACACACACACACACACACACACACACACACACACACACACACACACACACACACACACACACACACACACACACACACACACACACACACACACACACACACACACACACACACACACACACACACACACACACACACACACACACACACACACACACACACACACACACACACACACACACACACACACACACACACACACACACACACACACACACACACACACACACACACACACACACACACACACACACACATCTGAATGATACTAAAAAAGATGAATATGAAATTGTTA
The DNA here is from genome assembly GCF_032717465.1 of Coenobita brevimanus. Taxonomy (NCBI): domain Eukaryota; kingdom Metazoa; phylum Arthropoda; class Malacostraca; order Decapoda; family Coenobitidae; genus Coenobita; species Coenobita brevimanus. The sequence goes on from NC_137034.1 coordinate 1,599,562, forward strand.
CAAATGAGGAAGAAGTTTGAGTCAAGCATTTTATGAACATGATCATTAAAGAAAGGTGTGAAGGGAAGAAAAAGGTAAAAAGGAAAGGAGCAGCGGCAGATAGTAATACAAATGGTGTTAGGGAAAGGTTGCTACAGATATAATCATCATAAGATAGAGAGAGAGGTAGTACTATTAGCAGTAGTAGTAGTAGCAGTAGTAGTAGTAGTAGTAGTAGTAGTAGTAGTAGTAGGCCAGTGATAGTAGTTAATGTTTTTGGTGTAGTTACAGCCCCAGGTTCGTCTGTTACGTGAATATAGTGGACTGCACGCTGAAAAATTACTCTTTTCTGGCAGTCCTGTTCCTCTCTAGGGGAAAACGGAGGGGGTTCAGGGACGCTTGTATAACCGGGCAGTAGAGCAGCCTGGCTATAGCGGTGCTGCCGCGTGAAGGCGTCCAGTTACCGGGAAAAGGCGAAGCGAAGTGGGAGAGAGACCAGGGAGAAAAGGTAGACAGGGGATATGAGAGAGGAGAAAAAATTGGGAAACAAGTGAGAGAGAGAGAGAGAGAGAGAGAGAGAGAGAGAGTAAAAGGAAGGAAGAGAGAGAAGTTTAGTGATGGATCAGTGTATACTCAGAAGATAAACAGAGACCGGGTTCGACTCTGCCAGCAGGCCACCCACTACCCCGTCTCTTCCCCCTCCCCCCGTCTCTTCCCCCTCCCCCCGTCTCTTCCCCCTCCCCCCGTCTCTTCCCCCTACCTCTGTCTCTTCCCCCTCTCCCTGTTCTTCTTCCTCCTCCTCCTCCTCCTTCCTCCCCCCAATTTACCCTCTGCCCCTTTCTCTTCATTTCTCCCCCTCCTCTTCCTCATCTCGTTCCTCTTCCCCCTCTGCTTCTGCCCGTTCCCATTTCTCTTTCGTTCTCCCCCTAGTCTTCCCTCTCCTGCTCCTCTTCGTCTCCCCACGCACTCCTCCTCCTCTTCACCCTACTCCATTCTCTTCCCCTCACCCACTCCTCTTTTCCCCTCCCCATCCTCTTCCCACTCCCCCTTCTTCTTCCCCCTCCCCTTCTTCTTCCCCCTCCCCTTCCGCTTCCTTTTCCCCTTCCTCTTCCTTTTCCCTTCCTCTTTGCCCTCCCCTTCCTCTTTGCCCTCCCCTTCCTCTTCCCCCTCCTCTTCCTCTTCCCCCTCCTCTTCCCCCTCCTCTTCCTCTTCCCCCTCCTCTTCCCCCTCCTCTTCCTCTTCTCTCTCCCTTTCCTCTTTCCCCTTCCCCATCTTCGCCCTCCCTCATCCCATTCCCCACTTTTTCCTTTTTCTTTCTCCTTCCCTCACCCTCCCTCTCTTCCCCCTCCCTCTCTTCCCCATCCCTCTCCCTTTTCTCTTCTCCCTTTCTTCTTCCCTCCTCCTCCACCTTCCTTCCTCTTTCTTTTCCCCTCCCCTCCCCTCCCCCGCCCCCTTTCCCTCTCCGCTGCCAATACACTGACAGGGTTGTACTGGTTCAGCCAATATAGGAAGAGGAGAGATAGATACATAGCTCACACACACACACACACACACACACACACACACACACACACACACACACACACACACACACACACACACAGAGGCTAACTTCATTTGTAAGAACGAATGTATGAATGTATGCATGTACGAGAGAGAGAGAGAGAGAGAGAGAGATACCAATACACTGCGCTACATTTGGCTTTCTTTTCCATCCATACCTATGCTGTCAGTGTTTGATTTTTGTGGCTAGCTGTTAGTAATAAGGAGACAGGAATATTTTTTTTGTGTGAGATATATTGAAAGTTGGGATAAATTTTCTTAATATTCGACGTCTCTCTCTCTCTCTCTCTCTCTCTCTCTCTCTCTCTCTCTCTCTCTCTCGTGTGTGTGTGTAAATAGATAGAAAGATAGATTCTACCAATACAGTAATACGATTCTCTTATCTCACTGAATTCTTTCCCAACAAAACAAGTACTGAAAAACCACTCATGTTATTCTTCATCAACTTGTCATATATGCAGTCTCAGTTTCAGTGGCTTGATTACTGTCTCCATTAAGCTTGGTTCATTACATCTTGGAAAACTGATGGTAATTCTCCCACTGATCTTTTTTCCCCTTTCCTGTTACTGAAGTCTGAATACACGGCTTGTAATAGTGGGATTTGATTTATAATGGTGTAAATGAGTTGTATTTTTTTCTAAGTCTCAGCTACTTAAAATATTCTGAATTTAGATTTAGTAATGATGATGATGGTGACGATGGTGATGGTGACGATGGTGATGACGATGATGATGATGATGATGAAAGGTGAAAGTGAGAATGAGGATAAAGATGATGATAGTAAAGGTGATCTTGAGGATATAGAGGCAGGTTGTGATGGAGAGGAAGACGATGATGAAGAAAAAGATTAAAGTGATAAAAGCGGTGCAGAATATGAGTAAGATATATGTGATGATGATGACGAGGACGAGGACAATATCGAATACGGCAAAAAAATTATGAAGACGACGATGATGACGAGGACGAGAGCGATATCGAATACTGCCAAAAATTATGAAGAGGATGACGAAGGCGATCTTGCACTTACATGCCCACATTTCCACTCAACTAACCTTAATCAGTGAGTCTTGCGCAACATCTAAAGTTACGCCTCCTTTGTCAGACCCTTAAATACGGTCCTAAAAAATTCCCACTGCCATTAGTATTCATAGGGCGGAATTAGACACAGGATTTAGGTTCAGAAGCTGAGGAATTCTGTTTTATTTTTGCTATTTAGGGATATTTTTTTCTTAGCTGGTTTAGGAGAGACCTTTGGCATTTAGAGTGACAGATTATATATTTTACTATGGTTTTCCGTTTTCGTAAGGGGTGGCAACTATCATCCATTCACTTGATTTATTGCTGCTTACGGCTTCTTTCATCGTAATCATTCTTTTTCTGTGTCTGCTCTTCTCTTTTCCTGCTTCTTTCACCCTTCCTGTCGCTTGTATTACTCTTCTTTTCACCTCAGATGTCTCTGCATTGAGTGGCGAACCTGTTTGTTTCCTGTAACCCATAGTAGTAACCATATAACCAAATAACGGGATGATGTGGACCCTACTATGGTGTCCTGTTAACTAAGTGGAAAGACGCATATGCGGCGTCCATCCGAGAACCAAACCTCCACACTTTACCCCGTGCCTCTCTGTAGCCAGTCGCCGTACAGGAACATCTGTTTACTACATGAGACGGCGCTTGCCTGCATTGATGGGTCTGCTTGGCCAGATATACCGGGGTAACAAACATCAGTAGCAACTCTAGCTAACCTCAGACGGTTTTACTCACCAGTGGGAAACCTGCCAAGGTCTGAGGGTTGATGAAAGCCATGCATGCAGTATATTTCAATTAGGTTATTTACCGTTCAGGACATGCCTTACCACTCCAAGGAACATTGTCGCCGAAGACCAAGTAGGAATGCGTATAAGAAAGAGTTGATTCCTTGTCTCATACGGGGTGAAAAAGTTGACCCTTATAGTTCCAAAGTTCCCCTAACCTAAATATAATACTTCTGTGGCAGCAAGAAAATAATACAGTAAACGACCTCAGGGTGAAGGGGTCAAAGGGACCCTAGAAATCCCGACACCATCAATATTCATAGAGACCAATTTGACACAGGGTTGAGGTGGGGGTTGGCAGGGGTAAGGGTGGAGGGATGACAGGGGTAGAGGTAGAGGGTAGTGTGGGAACAGGGATAGGGGTAGGGGGTAACAGCGGTAGGGGAGAGGGATGATGGGGGTGAGGGAAGGGGTAGGTAGGGACATGGGCGGGGTAGAGGGTAACAGGGGTAGGGGAGGGGGCTGATAGGGGTGATGGAAGGGGTAGGTGAGGACAGGGCTAGGGATGGTCGGGGGGTGACAGTAGGGGAGTGACTTGGGTAGGAGGTTAGGTAAGGGAGACATGGGTGAGGGAAGAGGGTAGAGGGGTGACTGATAGTAGGGGTGGTAACAGGGGGTGGGGATGACAGGGGTAAGGGTTGGATGACTGGGTGAGGCTGGTGGAGGAATTGGGGTAGGCGGTAGGGGTGGTGATAGGATTTGCCGGTGACAGAGGTAGGGGGTAGTGGTGGTAGGGGTGACGAGTAGGGGAAGGGGGCAGGGGGAGACAGGGGGTAGGGGGTGACAGTGGTAGGGGAGGTAGGGGGGATGACAGAGATGGAGGCAGGGCATATGTCTGGCAGGAACAATGGCCCTCATGTCACATTCCCGTGTCACTCCTCTTCTCTTGTCCTCTTCTCCTGCTGCATATTTCTTGTCTTCCTCTTCCTTCTCCTCGTATTTGTCCTCCATCTTCAATTCTTTTTATCTTTCATTCATTCTCCTTCTCTTCTTCATATTTCCTCCTCCCCCTCCAACTCTCTCATCTTTTCTCCTCCTCCACTTATTCTTAGATTGCCTCTTCTAGCGCCTCTCCTCTTCTCGTATTGCATATCCTTGTTCGTTCTTCCCTTGTCACCTCTCCTTCTCCTCCTCCTCCTCCAATCACTTTCTTATTTCGAATCCGTTTATCTCACTACACATCTCCGTTCATTCTCACTCCTATCCTCTCGTCTCTTCACATACTCTGGATATTTGTTCCTTCTCCCCCTCCCTCTCAATCTCTCTCACTTTATCAGTATTATCTTCTATATCCTGCCTTCCCTTCCTACCTTATTTCTCCCCTAAATATTGTGTCTCATTTTCACTTTTCGTCAATCTTTACTATCATACTGTCATCCTCTCTTTACCTAACAATATTACTATGGTAGAAGTATACTATATGTGCTCCGTTTCTTTCATCACCCTTCGTTCTTCTAGCTTTCATTCTTTTCCCTTCATTCTTCCAGTTTCCTTTATTGTCTTTAGTCTTACAGTTGTCTTTCTTCTTTCTTCCGTCATTCTTTGTTTTTCTCTCTCCATTTCTTTTCTTCCAATTTCTTCTCTTTCTTCATTCGCACAGTTTTTATTTTTCTTCATTCTTCCAACTCCTTCTCTTCCGTCTTCCAGTTTTTCTTCACTTCCGTCTTCCAGTTTTCATCATTCTTCTAGTTTTTTTTCTTTCTCCAGTTTCTTGTCTTTCCCCATTCGTACAGTTCTCTTTCTTTATACGTACCGTTTTCGTCTTATTGTCTTCATCTTATAGTTTTATTTTTCTTTATTCTTCCTGTGTCCTCTTTCATAATTTTTCTACTTTCTTCTTTTTTAATACTTCCTGTTTTCTTCCTTTATTTTTCCGCCTTCTTGGTTCTCTCTTCTTCTAAATATTCCATTATGGTTCCATTCTCTCATTTCTTCGCCACATCATCTCAGACTTGGTACAATTATTCACAGTGCAAATAGCCTGCCCCCAGACACTTCTTTATTTATTAGTTTATGACTTAAATGGATGTATGGGGTCAAAGATGAACACACACACACACACACACACACACACACACACACACACACACACACACACACACACACACACACACACACACACACACACACACACACACACACACATATATATTTGGGGATTCTGTGTTCTTGTATGTTCATTAATTTTATCATAGCAATTTGCCTATGAGTATTTCAAACAGCATATCCTTTTCGTCTTTCATCTGTCTTTCCCCCTCTTCTTTCTTCCCTCATTTCCCATCCTCTGTCTCCCCGCCCTAATCCCTCTTTCCCCTTATCCCACCCTGTTCCCCTTGTCCTTCCCTCTGCCATCGCTCCTCCCCATCCCCCCCTCTCTTCTCCCTTTTCCCCACCTTCCTGCAACGTCATTTTTCCCTCACCTGCTCTTACCCTCTCATCCCTCCTCCCTCCCTTCTTCATGCCTGTTCTTTTATCCCTCCCTCTACTCTTACCCTCCCCTCTTTTCCCCTTCATTTCTCCCTTTCCCCATACCCCTCTCTCTCCAATATCTCACCATCTTCCCTTACTCCTCCTTCTCCCATTACTTTCTTCCTGTCTCTCTTTCATCCCTCCCTTCTCTCTCTCGATTCATTTCACCCTCTCACAATATTCCACCCTGTTATTGCCCTCTTTTTTCATTATTCAATATTCTCTCCTTATTTCACCCTATCTTATTCCCCCTTCCCCCTTTCCCCTCTCCCTCCCTTCCTCGCCCTCCCACACTTCCTTGACCCATCCTTCCCCTCTCCCGTCTTTCCTCCCTCACCCTCCACCTACCCTACCTCCACCTCCCTAACCTACTTAACTCATCTTGACCTTTCTCACTCAACATTTTCACAATCTGCTTCACGGACCACCACCTCGTTTGTCACCCCCTCCATGCCATCCCCCACATTCATCCTCTCCACGACTTCTCCTTCCCCCCTCCCTCTTCTCGTCCGTCAGCTCTTCTCTTCATCATTTTCTGTGTCCATGCCTTTTACCTTCTCCCTTCCCTTCACCATCCATCCGTGCCTTTCCATCCCCTTCCTCCTCCTATCTTCATTCCCCTTCATCTTCAAGTCTTTTACTTTTCCCTGTTTTTCGCATCTTTCTCCTCTCCATTACATGTATCTTACCCTCTAACTTCCCAGTTCCATTTTCAGCATTCCCATCTCTCTCCCCTTACTCCCTTTATCCCCTCCTCATTCCTCTTCCTTTTCCCTTCCTTTTCCTTCCCCCAGTCTCCCAATTTCCCTTCACCCTCATCTAACCCTCATCTTGCCCCACCCACTATCTTTCCCCTCCCCTCACGTCCACTCCCCATCTCTCCTCACCATCCCTCCTCTTCTTCATTACCTCAGTCTCCACTCCAGCGGTGATCCTTGTCTAAGCCTCTTCTCTCACTTTGCATCTCCTCACCAATTCGTTTCTCACCAGCTTATTTGTGATCTGTTTTTGGCCTCACGTAACCTCGTATTTTCTCCCCGTATGATTAATGTGTTTGTTCGATCCTGTATGTGTCAGTCTGTAAGGTTTATTGTGTGTGTTTGGATTTTATGTGTGAATTCCTTTGCATATCCTGGTTTATATTATTATTGAGAGCTAGTAAACATGTGCAGTAAGCAGTTTAAGTGGGTGGAAATCTGGCTTTATAGCAGATACAGCAATATCGATTAAAAAAAAAAATAAGTGGTAGTAATGTTAGTAATTATAATGATGATGATGAATGATGGTGGCGATTTATTATTATTATTATTATTATGGACAGGGCGACTTGGAGGCGATTTGTTTGTGGCCACCCCAAACGGGATTGAGGCGTCTGGCAATAGATAGATAGATAGATAGATTATTATTATTATTATTATTATTATTATTATTATTATTTATCATCATCATCATCATTATATCACCGTACACCCGAGACAAAGGGCCACCACCTGCTTTGTGTGTGTGTGTGTGTGTGTGTGTGTGTGTGTGTGTGTGTGTGTGTGTGTGTTTATCCCAGTGACTTTCTATTCTATCCTAATCTACATCTACTTAATAGCTACCAGTTTTAGAGAAAATTCAGGTTTGTAGATCAGGAAGCTATGGGTAATGAGAGAAGGAGGGGGACATGTGAAGGAGAAGGAGCATTAGGGGAGGAGGAGAAATGGAGGAGGAGGAGGAAGGTAAGAGGGGGAGAAGAAGAATAACAGGTAGAGGATAGAGGAGGAGGAGGAGGAAGGTAAGAGGGGGAGAAGAAGGATAACAGGTAGAGGATAGAGGAGGAGGAGGAAGACAAGAGGGGGAGAAGAGGAATGACTGGAAGGGGATAAAGGAGGAAGGGAAGTAGTAGGAGAAGACGTAGGAGGAGGAAGGGGAAGACGCAGCAGCAGCAAGGGGAGGAAAAGGAGTAGGAAAGGGAGTCAGAATATGGACAGACAGGGAGGCAGAAAGACACAGACACCATCCCCAAGCACAACACCAAATCATTAGGAAATTCAGAGTCTTCCTCTTACGTTTCTTTCTTACTCCTTGGCCCCGTGACTCCTGGCCCACGCACCGCCCCGGCTTGAACATATTATCCCAGTTCAGATTATACCAATTCCAAGAACACCAAATTTTGTATACAGGCCCCGGGACACCTCACACGCCCCTCGACACCCCACACGCTCCGGCCACCACTAAATATTGCCACAAACTTAACTCCATCTCGAAAGTTACCTGTTGTTTTGGAGGTCGACCTTAAATTAGTTATTCTCAGGTGAGCTGGACGTAATGTGAGCTGCTGTTGAATTTGGGCCCGTATTCTCGTAGGTTAAGGAAGCTCCCTAACACTTTTTCCTCAGCGATTTATTTTGCTCATTACACCTTACTGCCTTATGTTGTGTAATATAAATCCCCTAATGTAGATTGCCTATGAATTAGGGCCTGTATTCTCGTCGGTTATGTAAGCGCCCTAACACATTTTCCTAAGCGATTTATTATGCTCCCTACACCTTACTGTCCTATTCTGTCACATAAGCCCTTCCGATATCGTCATACCCCGCAAGAAAAAAAAAAAGTATAGAAGGATATTAACCAGTCATAGCCATAAATGAATCACTAAGGAAAAGGTGCTAGGAGGTTCCTCTAGGTATCTTAGCCTTACTCCCAATGCCAGACGATTTTATTCAGCTTATTTTTTTTTTTTTATAGATTCGGAGGACTTGGATTTGGACTTAATTATCCCCATATTTTTTAGGAGACTTATAACTGGAAAAATATTGTTTGGGATAAGAAGAATGTAATTATTAAGGTGTCATCGTGTTGCAGAGGTTAATCTCTATTGCAGCTAACGCCATGTGAATACATTAGCTGAGAGTGAATGTAGGAACCTCAGTGTTGAATACCTTACCCATTTTACTCCAGCCTGACCTAAAATTGCCCTCTCTCCATCTTGAATGTTGAACTGTAAAATGAGGTTAACACTAGAATATAATGCCGAAGATGTTTGATGGAATGGACGTAGAGCCGCAGCACTGTCTACGTGAAATAAGCTGCAAAAGGACGAAAAGCTGGGCCAACGTAGTGTAGAAGGCATATACTGTATAGTACCATTAGCTCTATCAAGGTCAGGATACTGGCTTCCCACCTAACTCTGGCGCTTTTGTTTTGTTTTTTTCCTCTCTCTCCAACAAAGGGAGTATGTTTTCACCCCAGTTAGTTTCTCTGTTAGCAGGATTACTCAAAAACTAAAAGAGAGATTTGGACCAAATTTGGTGGGTAGATAGCCCACGTCCCAGGGAACAATCGATTAACTTTGGCGACCGATCCGCTTCGTATAACAGATTCTGGATTCGGAAAACACTTTTTGCGAAACCCTAATTAATGATGAGAAAACCTGACCCATTATGAAGAGTGGTTTGGAAATTACTTTGCCTGTGTCGGAGAGATGCGCTCCATTGAGTGCCCCTCTAGTTTTTACTGGGAGTGAGTCACAGCAACGTCTGTAAAATTTCTCTCTCTCTCTCTCTCTCTCTCTCTCTCTAACCAGACGCCACAATCCTAGCAGGGGTGGCCAAAAACAAGTTGCCTCCATACCACTCTTTCCTGCGCAATCAGACTGCCCTTCCCCAACTCACACCCCTTCTCATACACCTCTCCATCCCATATGCTAAAATGTACTGTAGGTAAAAATGAGGTTATTTTTTTAGCTCACTATAAACAGGCTTTTGTGGACTCAGACTGGACATGAGTGTGACGGTATGAAATATTTGTGAATTAGATAACGTGAAATTTTACTAATAATATAATAACTAAGATCACTACGGGGTTTCTTTTACGTATGTTTTGCTCCAGCGTTCAGTGTAAAATGAACTAACTTTAGGGGGAAGCGAGAGAAAGGAAGAGAAGAGAGGAGAGGAGGGAGGGAAAGGGAAGGGAAGGGAAGGGAAGGGAAGAGAAGGGAAGAGAAGGGAAGGTAGAGAGAAAAGAGAGAGAGAACCTAGAAACACGGAGAAAAATAATAGATGGAGGGAAGAATGACTTGGAACACAAAAAGCGAGGTTAGGATAATCTCGGCGAACATTTTCTTTCGTTTGTGAAAAGAGAGGGAGAGAGAGAGAGAGAGAGAGAGAAGAATGGCTTGGAGCACAACAAATGAGGTTAGGATCATCTCAGCGAACATTTTCTTTCGTTTGTGATCATTTATTCGTGTCAACATTTACCCGAGCTGGTCGTGTGGGAGGTGTGGGGTCGAGGGCTCTGTTGGAGGGAGAAAAGTAACCTGTCTATCTGTGTATATATATCTATCTGTCTGTCTGTGTATCTGTCTATCTATGTCTATCTATCTATCTGTATCTCTGCGCTTGTCTGTATTTCTAATCTCTTAAGTCACACATGATGGTAGTAATGAAAATCTGTATACCATTATCTGTCTGTCTATCTGTCTGCCTCTCTATCAGCCTCTGTCTGTCTGTCTGCCAATCTATGTATCAATCTATCCATCCATCTATCTGTCTATGTACCTGTCTGTTTAGGTCTGTCGATATTTAGAATCCCAGAATTCAGAGAGTTACAGCAACATAGTTTTAGCATCAGTTATTGTTTGTCTACCTACAGTATCTAACTATACTGTATCTGTATCTGTCTGTCTGATCTACCTCTGTCTATGGCTAACCTATACGTATGTATTAGGTATGCATGTATGTATGTATGTATATATGTCTATCTGTTTATCTATCCATCCATCCATCTGTGTTTGTGTATGTATATATGTATATCTGCCTATCTATCTGTCTGTCTATATATCCATCCATCCATCCATACATCCATTCATCTACGTCTCTATGTTCATCGATGTATTTAACACCTAATACCACGGTTCACATTTGGATGGCGGAGATAAAAATGTCTTAAAATTAGATACTGGTAGTGGCAGAAACTCATAGTGAAGCAGAAATCGAGGGTTAATTTCGTTGCCGAGAATATTATCCCAGATTTACTTTGATGTGTCACAGTTGTCTTAGTAAATTTAGAGTAGAAGAGAAGTGAGATATTGAGAGTTAAGATGATGGATGAGCCTGTAGGGATGATGTATGGCAATGAATAAAGGCTGCTGGTTGTGGTGGCTATACTCTTTTCACTTTCCCTTGACCTAAAATTGCCATCTCTCCGTCTTGAATGCTGAGTTTTAACAGTAAACACTAGAATATTTTGAGGTCGCGAAGCAGTGCTACGGACAGGCTATAGAGCCACAGTATTGAATTATTCTGCTGCTGAGCTACGTGAAATGCACTGCTAAAGGACGAAAATCTGGGCCAAGTTAAGATGGAAAGAGTATAGTATAATTCAAGAGGATACTAAGGTATAATAGACAAAAAAAGTCGCTGAGAAAAAGATGCTACGCAGTCTCTTGAACCAGTGAGAAAATGGATCACTGAAATAGATGGTGGAACTGACAGTAAATTGTAATGAAGTGAAAATGATGCACTTCTAATTTATATATATATTTGTTCCAGTTAGCTTGGTAAATACAGAATAGGACAGAAGTGAGATAATGAAAGTCAGAGCGATGGAAGAAGATAGACAGAAGCGAGATACTGAGAGAACGATGGAACAGACAGAAGCGAGATATTGAAAGAACGATGGAACAGAGTAGACAGAGGCGAGATATTGAAGGTCAGAACAATGGAAGAAGGTAGACAGTAGCGAGATATTGAAAGAACGATGGAACAGAGTAGACAGAGGCGAGATATTGAAAGTCAGAACAATGGAAGAAGGTAGACAGTGGTGAGATACTGAAAGAACGATGGAACAGAGTAGACAGAAGCGAGATATTGAAAGTCAGGGCGATGGATGAGTTGGTAGGAATGAATTATGACAGTGAATAGAGGCTGCTGCTGGTGGTGGTGGTGAATGGAGATGGGCACAGAGAACACTAAGAGATGCTGGTGGTGGCAGTAGTGATGGTGATGAAGGTTTATTACTTAAGAAGCTGTGATGGGCTGGGGAGCAGAGTATGTGGGTACCGGGTGTCGTGCAGGCTGGGGGTGTGATAATGTCCTGGCCAGAATATGAAAGATGGTAAAATGAAGGCTAGGTATCTTGAGAATAAGTTGTAGAAATGAAGGCAGATTAGAGTGTATTATGCAATGGAGGCAGAAGTGAAAGTGGGCCACATCGAGAAGGAAATGTACATATGAACCAGGGGCAGCATCAATGTGTAGCAGAGGTCTGGCATTTAGCACACTTGACAACCTTGACCTAATCATTGTTTGTTGGTGGCACTGACATGAATGAACGGAGGTGTTACATATTGGGTGAAATGACCAAGTAACTGTGATGCATGAACGTCAGAAATTGTAACTAGACCTCCACTTCACACAGATTCTGTTCCAGGTTCATATGTGGCCAGCTGTACACTCAACAAAAACAGTCCCCACTCCTTCTTCTGTCTTAGCGAGCTTGTACTGTCAACCGTATGATTTGCAAGAACTAACAATGATTTTTTTTCATTATTTTTTAATTCACAGATCAGTTTTATTTTTCTCGTCTGCTTTGGCTTCACCAGATTAATTTTCAGATATGATAAGAAGAAAAACAAGACATGAGGTAGAACTTTTGCTGCTGAGAGTACAGGTGGTGGAGGTTCAGGGTAGCCCATAAATTACGCTGTCTTTTGTGATCTGCGGGGATGAGAGCAAATATTTAGACCATGAAATAACAATGCTATTTTTACTCTAACTTGGCCCAAATTTTAGTCCTTCTGCAGCTTGTTTCACGTAGCGCAGTGGCAGGAAAAAGACAGTACTACGGCTCTCCCTCCCATAGCACTTCTTCGCCACTAGCACCATACTTTTAATATATTTTCACAGGTTGCAGAGATAACAGAGATAGCAATTATAGGCCTAGTTATCGTGAAACCAGTCAACCTTATAATAACTGGGAGAAAAGAGGTAGACGCTAAAAATAATGAGAGAGTTATGGACTGTAGGAAATAATTCGGGATAGATACTGATTTACCTGACTGAGCCGTACCCGCAACACACGAGATTTAGGATGCGTAATATATGCACCGTCCTCTATAGATGTCCTAGATTACGAGTATATCGGGAATATATTGTGACGGTGGTATATATGGAAAGGTAGATTATCATTAGGGAAAAATCACTTGACTGCTATGCCAAGCTTTTCTATCGGGACCGTATCTATCTGTCTATCTATCTGATTCTTTGTACCATCCACTCACCCACACCACCCACCACGCACACTGCTCGCTCGTTTCTCTCTCTCTCTCTCTCTCTCTCTCTCTCTCTCTCTCTTTGTTAAACGAAGTCGTCTTCTGTTGGCCAAAATGATATACGAGGCCCTTCCATATCAACGAAGTAATTGAGATTTTTAAAAGAATATGTTATTGGTAGGATTTCTCATTGCTGAACAAAATCGTCTTAACTGAAAATATTCATAGCAGCGAAAGGGTATCAAGAGTTCATACTTTCGAGTGGTACGATTTTTTTCCCTGAACAAAATCGTCTTTAAATAACCGTGTCCATAGCAGCGGAAGCGTTAGCCATAGTAGTTCTTAGTCCTTTGACTGAATGGATTTTTCTCAGCTGAGTAAGATTGCTTCGAATAGAATTTTGTGTGTGTTTTAGTCTTGTACTAAGACGCTAACTTCGTCCATTCCAGAAAAAGAACAAGAAAAAGTCAGATTGAATCCTCAGAGTAATACGGTATCTGTAGGCTAAACAAAATTGTACTTCTTAAAATAATGTATGCAAGTGTGTTTATACTAAAAAATATATAAATATTCGCTACAACTCAGTGATAGTTTCTAACAGCTAAAACAATCACATAAAAAAAGAAAGAAAAAAAAAAAACTGTGGTCATACTAGCCAAAGATTAAGAGAGATACGCTTTCACCCTTCAATTGATACTTTTTTTCACACAATCGAACCAAATTCTCGCTAATCGGACCAAATATCGATAAGGGCGGTGGATCCTGAACACCCGCACTGCCACAAAGAGACGGCAGCTCCCTCAGTTCCACAGTTGGCTCAAGCAGCAGTTACCCTTCATGGTCAGAGGCTCATCATCCACTCAGGAGGTGACCCGCATCTGCAGCGTCCCCTGGTGGTGGTCATCATCAGGGGCCCAGACGCTAGCTGAGCAATTCCCTTCTCCCCCAGTGGTCACTCCTAAAAATCCTCTCCACCCACGGTCCTACTCCATCTTATACTTCACTTCAATCCCTCATTTTTCTTCTTCAGTTCCCTCCCTCGTTTCTCCTCTTGAGTTCCCTCCCTCATTTCTCTTTTTCATTCTCAATCTGCTCCTTAACCTTATCATACCTTTTCTCTCTCAGGTCAGCCACAACACTAAATCAGATTCTCCCCCAGTGGTCATTCCTAGTACTTATATCCTTCGACAGTCCTTCTCCGTTATAATTCTTCATTTCCCTCTCTCATTTACAGGCTGCTAAATAACCCTTGTTTTCGCCTTTCTTCCCACAATCCATCAACAGTACTATCTTTTATCGTATTCTTCTTACCCAGTGGTCACTGCTACAGCTTGTAATTCTGTCCCTCCACGTTCCTTCCCCCCATCCTATTCTGTCCTTCATGTACAAGCCACTACCATTTCTACACCAATTTTCCTATAGTTACGGATTACTTTGCATGTTATTTCCATTTTTTTTCTACAATTTTCTCCTTCCTAGATCTGGTCCATAATACCTTTCTCTCCCTCAAATTCACTCTTGTTAAGTTTGTAATTCAGTATTATGCAGGTTGCTTTCCTAAACTACAAATAATCGTCACCTCTGACTGTCCCTTCCTCACCCTGTTCTTCAGCATCAGTCGTTCTCTGGAATATCCTTATCATATTGCTCTCCCAGTACAGCCCATCTAGAGTGCCATCCTTGTCATATTCCCCTACTCCCATCATCCATCTGTAGGACAGTCTTTTATCACATTGTTCTCATATTATTCTCTCATGGTCCTACCCCATCCTCTTCATATCTCTCTGTCTCCGGGTAATCTTTATCCTTATGCATTTCTCACGTGGTTCATGTACAGCACTGTATTATATTTTTCTTCTGTTGCACTCCATCAACAGGCTATCCTTTTCATATCTTTCCTCCTAGTCCTTGTTTTCCTTCAACCACTCACTTTCCTGCATGTTCCTGCTATTATCTTTATATAGAATTCTCCTCCTTAGATCAGTTTCCCATACTTTTCTATGTTCAGGCTTCTCTTTTTTTTTTTTTTTTTTTTTTTTTTTTTTTTTTTCCGGTTAGCTACCCAATTTTGTCTAGGCTTTTTGTCTCTTCTACTTATAATTTATTCCTCTCACTGTCTTAACCCAATTCTTTGCTTCACTTAGACGTTTCCTATTATGATTTTTTCTCTTGCCTCTACATGATCCCCTCCAGCTTAGGAAAATAAAGTCACATTGCATAAAGTTTTTCAAAACCAAATGTCTCTTTCTCATTGTTGCTAACTCTGTAGGGCACTGTTCAACGTAGGAAAGACTGTTCTCAGTTACTTTCTCCGCTTGCAATCATTCTATACCTTTAACAGCTCATTTTTTTTCTTATA
>NC_137034.1:1620000-1740000 GCF_032717465.1 Coenobita brevimanus
GATATCCCATAACTCCGCAGCGTCTGGTGAAATGATCTCTTCTGCCACCCCCTTCCTTTTTAATCAACCAGAAACCAAACACAGAGGGAGAGGACAGAAATCAGTCTACAGTAGTCTCCCTGGAAATGTTGGATGGGAGAGAGAGAGAGAGAGAGAGAGAGAGAGAGAGAGAGGTTAAAGCTTGAGTTCTTTATTTTCTCTAACATTTGGGCTACACAGAACCCATTAGAGAAATAAAGAAGTCAAGTTCTCTCTCTCTCTCTCTCTCTCTCTCTCTCTCTCTCTCTCTCTGTAGTTCATTCACTTTCACTTAGCTCTGATTTTCGTCCTTTTGTATCTTATTTTCCATAGCTCAGTGGCAGTGTAAGGCAATGCTACAGCTGTATATCCTCTCCATAGCACTATTTCGTGACCTGCATCGTATTCTACTGTTATTCTCTTTCTCAGCATTAAAGATGGACAGATGGCAGTTTTGGACCAAGTTGAATTGAACAGAGTATAGTAGTGAGGGGGTTAATGAAGACTACTGTGCATATAATCCCCAAAGTTCGAAAAACATCTAAAGTGAGTAAGATCGACAATTGAAGTCAAAAATACAATAAAAAAAATAGTCCTCAGTCGAAGGTGTAATGTTGTCAAATAGAGACTTAGAGGGAGACAACTTTAGATGATCCTTTACTACTAGTGGAAAGGTTGGGTGAGAGAGAGAGAGAGAGAGAGAGAGAGAGAGAGAGAGAGAGAGAGAGAGAGAGAGAGAGAGAGAGAGAGGGAGGGAGGGAGGGAGGGAGAGAGAGAGAGAGAGAGAGATTAGTAAGCCTGACTACAAAAGTAGTAGTTTTATAAGTCCTTATATTTTTTGTATCTGAAAACGATCGTGAACCTTCCAGCATTTCACCTATGTTTCTTGGTAGTTTTGGCATTCAAAGATCGCAGAAATGTGACAGTCCACAAACATGGATTCTGTATTTGTTTAAGCATAGCAGGTGGCGTGACATGCGACTCATGGTCGCCACATTTTTGTTTAAGCATACGACCATTTTTTTTTCTTACTATTGACGGGCCATTTTGTTCAGTAGAGAGGATTCCCACGCACTAGCAGTAGTTGTAGTAGTAGTAATAGTAGTAACAGTAGTGGTAGTAGTAGTAGTAGTAGTGGTAGTAGCAGGAGCAGCAGCAGCAGCAGTAGTAATAGTAGTGAATTTTTGTCGCGACCCCTGGCTCCTCTGAACGTGAACCTCGTGGACTGTTGGCTAAAGTTATAAGTCTGTAGTCTACCATTTGTCCTTCCGGGTGTGGGGAGGGAATTAAGGAGCATTTGTATAACTGGGTAGCTCCACCGCCCAGTCATGTCAGTGCCACCATATGAAGGCGTCCCCCTCCAGCATCCTCGCGCAATGAATGAGTCATACGCCCTATTTTGATCAGCATCTCGGGTCCTTAATCCTTTCCCTACGTCAGTGTCTTTATCAGGTTAATTATTCTCCAGTAGTTAGGGATTCAGTTGCAATATCTAACCTCTCCAGCTCCTAATTTCTCCGTTAGCTTAATACAGTCGTCTGGGATATATATATGGAGAGAGAGAGAGAGAGAGAGAGAGAGATTCTCAGTCAAGGGGTTGAGTTCAGTTCTGTTTAGGAAAGTTGATTTTGATCCTTATGGACTGTATAAATGAGGACTTAAAATTGCGTCTGTATGAGAATGAAAAGCCTGGAGGGGAACTGGTTGGGAGGGAGGCCTATTCGGAGGGAGGGAAGGAGGGAGGAAGTCCTGTAGAGAGGGAGACCTATGAGGAAAGATGGAGGGAAGAGGCCTACTGGGAGAGGAGGGAGGGAGGATAGGAAGTGTATAGGGAGAGAGAGAGAAGGGGGATATTGAGAGGGAAGGAGTGAGAGTGGGAGGAAGACCTATAGGGAGGGGAGAGGGAAAGACAGCTATAGGGAGGGAGGGAAGGAGAGAGGGAGGGAGGCAGAGATGGAGAAGGGGCTATAGGAAGGAAAGGAGGGAGGGAGGCCTATAGAGATGGATGGAGGTAAGGGAGAAGAAAGGCTATAGGGAGGGAGGGAGGGAGGAAATAAGGATTGTAGGGAGGGAGAAAGGGAAGAGAGGAAGAAGGCCTACGAGGGAGACTATGAGGAGGGAGGCCTATATCAGACGGCATTTGGGAGAGGAAAAGGGGAGCAGGAGAGGAAGAGGGATGGAGGAAAGGAAGGAAGAAGGGAGAGAGGGGGGGAGTAGGGAAGGAAGTTTCTATCCATGACTGTAGAAAGAAAATAAGGGAAGAAGAAAGGGAGGGAAGGAGAAAGGAAGAGAGGGAGAAAAGGGAGGAAGGTAGAGAGGGAGAAAAGGAAGGAAGGTAGAGAGGGAGAAAAGGGAGAAAGACAGAGAGAGGGGCCTGTATCAAACGCCTGTGGGGAGAGAAAGGGGAGGCCTATGAGAAAAGGTGGAGACGAAGGGGATCTAGAGGGGAGAGGGGGGACTGTGTTTATTCAACTGGCGAACACATAGATGAGGCTGACGAGCGCTTACCCTGCCAGAGGTGAGGCGGGGACAGAGGAAGGAGGGAGACGAGAAGCAAAAAAAGTATTTGAGTCAGAAAACACTTAGTATACACCCAAAATCAGTCATCAACAAAAGACGATTTCACACATCCCAAGCACATGATTAATATGTACCGTCAGTAACAAAGGGTATTGCTTGAGAAGTCGACTATGATCCGAATAAGCATATAATAGCGATTCCGACCTGTCACAAGCAAGCGATCTTTGACATCTTTATGAAAGTAGGTTTACCAGCGTGGAGAATAATCGTCAAATGCTTTCCAGTATTCATCGTCTGTGGTGTCTGCTTCCCGCCAAGTTTGCATCGATACTTTATTGATTGACTGTACTTAGAAAACACACACACACACACACACACACACACACACACACACACACACACACACACACACGCACGCACGCACGCACGCACGCACGCACGCGCGCGCAAACTCACTTATAAATTTATGCAAAATACCCAAATTACGTAGAGCCAAAAACTGTTCCAGACACAGACGCAAACCTCGCATTATGTAGTCTATCCAGAGCAAACGCAAGACTTAATTCATCTCGCTTGCAAAATTGCATGCATTTATTTTTGCACTGAAATACAATAACAATTACAAAATCCATTTTACACATGCAGAGCACACACACACACACACACACACACACACACACACACACACACACACACACACACACACACACACACACACACACACACACACCACCCCTCTCCTCCACCAACCACCACTACCATAATTAGAACGCTATCATAATTAAAACTTCCATCAAAACTGTAAATATTTGATGTGGGCGTGTAGCAGTGTGGGTCTCCTTTTTCTCAGTAGGAGACGTAAAAAGGCGCCACTCCTTCCTCGATGCTGATGGCGATTGGAAGTCCACGGTGATGAGGCTTGGTGTGTGGGTCTGGCAGAGTGAAGTGAGAAGGGGAGGGTTTGTTCATGATCATACCATAGGATATTATTCCACCTGATACAGTTAACAGTAGAACAGTAGGTAATATTGGGAGTCCAGGGTGATGAGAGTTTGTGTGTGTGTCTGGGAGGATGAAGTGAGAAGGATGAGTTTGCTCTTGCTGTTTCCACATGATATTTATTCAGGCCAATACACGTAGTAGCAGAGAAGGAGGTAATATTGGGAATCCAGGGCATTGAGGTTGGTTTGTGGGTACGGGAGGGTGAAGTCAGAAGTCCAGTGTCATGAAAGCTGGTGTGTGGGTTTGACAGGATGACATGAGAGGGGGAAAATTTATTCTTCCTCATACCATGGTGTGATTTTATTCAACAAAGGAGACGCACTACTAGCAAAGAAATAAAGTTTGGGAGTCCATGGCCAGGAGGATTGGTGTGTGAGTTTGGATGAATGATGTGAAAAGGAAAGACTTTATTCATGTTGCCACCAGATTATTTTATGGAGCCCTCCTGCCAGAAGTGGGGTTTTTGAAGGGTATATCTAACCACGTCAGTTCTGAAAGTCCGTGTGAAAGGTCGTTTTGTGATTAACTCTTGTTGCTGCCAGACTGTTTTATTCAGTTTTAGAGACGCCATAGTGCAGAACTACTTAAGGAAGGCTGTATATTAACCTACCATGAAAAAAAATCATAAGGTATCTAAAATAGTCATATAGAGTAACAGTAATAAAATATGAACATGGTCAGATCGAAGATGATATTGTGCGGTATTTATTCTGTTTATTCGTGGCTTGTAGGTGTATTATAAGATTGGTCTCGCTATCCAAGCAACACTGTGTTCTTTTTCTGTTATATTTATTCTGTTGCTTAAAGATGATTCCCAGTTCTTAGATGATAGGTCAGGATTTGGGGCCAGAAATAAGATGTGCCTAATCAATGTGTTTTTTTTTTTTTCTTTACTGATCTCCAAGTGAATTTTCTAGTTTGTGTTTTTATCTTTAGTTTATCGTCTCTCTCTCTCTCTCTCTCTCTCTCTCTCTCTCTCTCTCTCTCTCTCTCTCTCTCTCTCTTTCCTTGTGATCCTTCTAGTTGATTTCCTCTCATGTTTATCCTCAGTTTCTGTCTCTTTATCTCCTCTACCTTTGCTTCTCCACCTATTCTTCCTCTGCTTCTTCTCTGTTGTAGCTCCTTCATCTTTGCCTCCTCTTTTCTCTCTGCCTCGTCCTTTTCCACCTCCTCATCTGCTCTCTCTCTTCTCTACCGGCTTCTCCCCAACCCCTTTTCTCCCCAACCCCTTTTCTCCCCTACCCCATCTTTCCCACACCCGTTCTCTCCCTACTCCTTCTCTCCCCTACTCCTTCTCTCTCCTGCCTCCTCCTTTCTAAACACTATGTCTTCTTCCTCCTCCTCCTCACTTTCTACCCTGCGCCACCTCCCTCCCTCCTTCCCCCCTCCCTCCTTCTCCCTTCCCTCCTTCTCCCCTCCCTCCTTCACCCCCCTCCTCTCCACAGGTCCTCCCCTTAATTACAGCACCGTATATGAAGCTCACCTCCCGATTTTTGGTTAATGAGAAGCGTGTTATTTTCAAGGGAGGAGTGGTGCTTGATGAGGTGTGTGTACCGTGGGTGTTGGGATTAACATTTTTACACACGCCTGCGGTTTAGGTGGTGATTGTTTTAACCTATTCACTACGATGTTCGAGGCGCTGACGAGGAACCTACACGCGGTATCCCAGTTCACTCTTGGTGGAGCACCTGCGGCGTCCACCCTAGAGCCAAACCTTTTCATATTTACCTACACCTCGCCGTGGGAAGGACCCTGGTTCGACCATGATGAGGTGCAGTCTATCACAAGGGATCACTTATCATACTACACTGTACCTGTAGGACGGCCTCACAGGAGCAGTGGCTTACCTGTGGTTGACAGTTCTATTCGGCCAGACAGACCGGGCTTACGCAGCAACAAGAACATCTACAACAACAGCTACAACAATAACAACAACAGCAACAGCTACACCAACAGCTATAACAATAACAGCAACAACAACAACAGCTGCAACAACAACAGCTGCAACAACAACAGCTACAACAATAACAACAGCAGCTACAACAATAACAACAGCAGCAACAGCTACACCAACAGCTATAACAGTAACAGCAACAACAACAACAGCTACAACAATAACATCAACAGCAACAACAGCTACTAGAATAACAGCAACAACAACGACTACGATGTCCAAACTAGAGTTTTTCATTCTGATAAATTCCTGACTTTATTTTTTTTTCTCTAAGGTTTGGCGAATCGCACTAAGGAATGTATACCTTGGGTGTTTGGTGTTCTGTGCTTTTTCATGCGTTTTATGTGATGATAATTTTAACTCATGTACTAAGATGATAGTCTTAATATTTGCTTCTACCAAACCATTTTATTCAGGTCAGGAGGAACCTCTGAGGAATATATGGATTAGGTGTTGGAATCTCACCTTCATCTACTGGTATGTGATTTAGGTGATGCATCTTTTAATCTCTATACTATGATGTTTTTTACTGGTTTGTTCCTAATGTTACCAGACAATTTTATTCTGGTTAAGAGAGCCCCCTAGATATGCAGAAGGATTTTGCTAGTGTTGTTAATCACACACACACACACACACACACACACACACACACACACACACACACACACACACACACACACACACACACACACACACACACACACACACCAGAGATAGAAATAGATGTGCCAGACCCCAGAAATATCAACTCGAATTGGCCATATATCAGCGCAGATTGAGAACTTATGAAAATATATGAAACGATATGAAAATTACGTCGAACATTATGGGGGAAACGAACTGCCTGCCTCTTCGCTAATCCCAATTTATCGCTTAGCTCCAGAAAGTATCGTCAGGGTGTCTTTGTTTTTATTTTGTTTAGATTTTACTGTTTTGTTTCGTTTCGCTTCTGTGGGATGGATTCTGGGATTGCAAAGATAGGTGGTCGTGTAGATGATGATGATGACGATGGTGGTGATGTTGATGATGATGGTAATGGTGGTGATGATGATGATGATGATGATGATGATGATGATGACGATGGTGGTGATGTTGATGATGATGGTAATGTTGGTGATGATGGTGATGATGATGATGATGATGGGTAAGGGGAGTGCGATTGGGGTAACAGAAGAGGGTGGTGATGATGATGATGATGATGATGATGAGGAGGAGGAGGAGGAGGAGGAAGAGGAGGATGGTGGTGGTGGTGGTGGTGGTGGTGGTCGTGCTGATGGGGTGGAGTGATGGTATGATGGTGATTATGTTGATGATGATGATGATGATGATGATGATGATGATGATGATGATGATGACAACGATAAGGAGGAGGAGGAAGAGACTGCTGATGATGATGATTCTTTCGATACTAATGCTTCTTCGTTTCATTGTGCCATGTAATTTAGAGAAACTAGGTAACAAGATTTTTAGGAATGAAATGTGAAGAACAAGATACGGTTATTGTTACGGGGCGTACTATATATTGCATTTTAAAGCTCGCCGCTCAGTACTTCATACCATAAAATGCAAGTAGAGTGAAGATATTTAATTTATTGATTTATTTGCTAACTATCAGTAGGAATGATGGAATACACCCTTTGTTTATTAGTAATTTAAGCAGAGAAATATTGATTTATTGACACTGGTGAATATGATGAGTGTTAGGTGTGTTGTGATGGAGTGTGGGAGTGTTGATATTGTGTGGGGGTTGATGGGATTGTGTTTGTGGGAGGGGGGCAGGGATGTGGGAGAGAGTGGATGGGTGGTTGGGTGGATAAGTGTGAGATGGAATAGGTGTGAGATTGAGTGGGAAATTGTGTTTTGGCTAGTGGGCAGTATAACTGGATGTGTGTAAGGTTATGGGTGAGTAGAGAATTACAAGTGAAGAGAGAGGGTGGGTGGGTGTTATGTGGGTGTGATAGCTGGTTGATTCGTGGATGTAGGTAAAGAAAAACACAAAACGGATTATCTGGGTGGATGTGGGTGGGTTTGGGTATGGATACGAGTGGTTGGGTGAGGGCATGAGTGTTATGAAAATCTGATTGGTCGGTAAGGTTAAGTATAATTAAAGGTGGGTGGGCATAGGTGTGGATGGGTGTGGATGTTGGTGCTAGTCGATTTGTGCGGTTAGTGTGCGTGTGGTAAATTGAATGGTGGATGCGGGTGAGTAAAACTGAATGGGTCTCGCTGGTAATGGATATAAAAGTTGGTGGATGTGGGTATGCTAACAAACTGGTGAGTCACTGTGGATGAGTAGAGGCACTGTAAGCGGACAAATGCGGGTGGGTGTGGGTGTGGGTTTGGGTGAGAGTGAGTGCAGGTGAGCATGAATAACAATGATTAATAAATGTGGAGAGGGTGACACAAGTACACCGTTGCCAAATATGAGTTAAAAGGTGTAGGAGAAAATGGGGTAGATTTAAGATTGGTATGTGTGGGTGAACAGAGATGCGTATGTGTGGGTTTGTGTGGTTGTGGGTGGAAGTTGATTTAGATGTGGGTGTGGGTGTAGATGGGATTGGTTCAGAAGGGTATAATCTCAGTTTGGGAAGTTGTTTTTCGTGTGTGGGTAGGTTTGAGCAAGTATGTGTGTAGGTTAGGATAGATGGTTGCAGGTATTTTAACTATAGATAAAAGTAAGCCGGTGTGGGAAGCTGTGTGGATGCGGCTGAGTGTAAGTAAGGAATAAGGGGTAAGAGTTAGCAAGTATGAGTGTGTATGGGTGTCTGGGTATGAGTATAGGCTTTGTGGATGCTGGTGGGCGTGTGTAGGGGTGAGTAGATGAGTATGGGTAAAGGTTTAGACGTGTACAGGTAGATGTGTGTGGGTAAACGTGGATACGATTTCGGGAAGGTGTGGGTACGTGCACGATCTACCTAATCGTGGGCACTTGTGGGTGGGTTCAGATCAGCATTGGTGGGGGTGAGAGGTGGGTGCGGCCAGGAGATAACCCCCACCCCTTTCTCCCCAGCCCCCACACCCCCTCCCCCACCACTCTCTCTCTTTCCCGACGTCTCATGACAGGCCGGCCTCAGCGGGGGGCCGACGGAGAGTTGAGAAAATTTTAACGTGGGTGAATTTTTAACTGGCTACCCCCGCGGCGCCTTAGAATGCTGGGGTACTGGCCGTGTGGAGGCGCCTAGCTGCTGTGGCCTTTGGGACTTCGAACTTAAGGTATCCTGGCCTCTCTACCCTTATCTGATATTAAGTCGCTCATCTGCTATTCATTCTTAGCTTTTTTTTTTTCTCTCTCCTCTTGGTACTCTTCTCTCTCTCTCTCTCTCTCTCTCTCTCTCTCTCTCTCTGCATATATCCTTTCCTTTTTTCTGAACCTCGTGTCTCTTTGCTTTTCTCTCTCTATTTCTTTGCCTGTGTATTTTCTTATCATATTCATTGTTTATTTTCCTGTCTATGTTTTCTTATACTCATTGGTTATTTTCCTGTCAATATTTTCTTATCATATTCCTTGCTTCTTTTCCTGAGTAATTTTTGTATATTTTCTTCCTCGTCTCGTACATTATGGGCTTTGTGTACGTGTCAGTTTTTCTTTTCATTTTTTTTTAACACAGGATCGTCTGGGGTTTGGTAGAATACTGTACTGTTAAATAATAAAGTTGTCATGAACATGCAGGGGCAGCCAGTCTCAGGCTTGTATTCTCGTCGGTTAAGAAAACTCCCTAACACCTTTTCCTTTGTTATTTATTTTTGGATATGGCCGGCTAAAATCCATTTGTACGTTATTTATGCAGAGTATGGGGTATTGGAAGGATTAATTGAACAGAGGAAGGCGGTATGGTGTAATAAATAAAATGAATCACTTAGGAAAAGGTGTTAGGAAAATTAATCCTTTTGTACGTTATTTATGCGGAGTATGTCGATATTGGAAGGATTCACGTAACGCAGAAAAGGACAGTAAGGTGTAATAGCCAAAATAAATCACTAAGGAAAAGGTGTAGGGAGTCTCCTCAACCGACGAGAATACGGGCCTCAAGCTCTAACAACTCACTCTCAGCTGAATAAAATCGTCTGACGTTAATTCATTCGCAGCTTTCCATAATTAAGGGAATGCAAAACCCTAATTATGGAACGCCAGTGATTATTAGGTACGGTTAGCCTAGATCCCATATCACAGAATGCAGTTAGCTGTCATATAGGAAGGCCAGATATATTTTATCAAATTCACGTACCTCAAAAATCATCGTCAGAATTTTAGCGTCTGCATCCCACTTTAGATTTCAGGTTAAAGTATAAGACTTCTCGTTGGTTAAGGAAGCTCCCTAACAGCTCATCCGAAGCGATTCATTTTCCTTATTACACCTTACTGCCCTGCTGTTATAAAAATCTTTCAAGACACTGCCATAGTTTGCATAAATTGTATACGAAGCGATATTAATACCAGCGATTTTATTCAATTGCGAGTTAGTTTAGGAGTCGGATAATGTTAATGCTGCACCATCAACCCTTTAATGGTTCGAGACAGCTCTAGCATTCCACTGAAGCTAATGTGAGTCTATTTTAAGCTGGTAGTTAACCATAGGCACCCAAATGTTAACTTTCTTCACATTTTTCCACTTTTCAGGTTAGTGAGCGCCACGTGAGTCGAATTGTTGCTTACACCCAGTCTGTCTGGCCGAGCAGTTCCATCGACCACAGGTAAGCAACTGCTTCTGTGGAGCCGTCCTAAAGGCACAGTACAGTACATGGGCAACGCTGTCTTGTGGTACACAGCGCCTCATCAGGTTTAGACCAGAATCAGACCAAAATTAGACCAGGATCCTTCCCACGGCGGGGTGCAGGGAAATATGAGGTTTGGCTTCTGGCATCCACAGCGCCACCACACGTAGGCTTCTTTTAGTCAACGCCTCCTGTGTAGAGTAGGGCAGGATATCTTCGTTTACACCCATGTCATCTAAAGAAAAAAAATAGCTTTCCCTCTCAACCAGACTTACGATCATCCAGTACAATAAATAAATAAGTAAATAATCAGAATAGCTGGTATATAAAGTATTAGCATATCTGGTTACGGTAAACGGCAGAATGATGTCAGCTAGGAGCATTTGCTGTACTGGTAGTGATTGAGTTGCATCTTAATCATTTTGCAAGTTGCGTATGTAGCACGTTTGTATGACATTTACGGCTGCACATACGACGATTATTGACATATAAACATTCACAGATTAATGTTCAGATTTTTCATAGTGTCATACTAAAAGGTGCTTCGTGTTTAGACATTTTATTTACCGAGCTTACAATTTCAGATATAATACGTGATTAATCTTGACAGGGTTGTGTTAGACTAGGTGTAATACGTGATACATTTTGACAGGGTTGTGTTAGATTAGGTTTGAGTTAATTTAGGTTACATTTGACTGGTTGGTTTACAGTGTTAGGTTAGAGGTTAGGTAAGATTGGGTTTGGTTATGTTAGGTTTTGCTATTTCTGTTATACTTTTAGGTTAGGTTGTTAATGTCGATTTGGTTAGGTTGGGTCGTGTTGTGTCAAGCTAGGATAAATTAGGTTTGATTAATTATGATGATCTTACGCCAGAGGTAAAATGTTTGTTATTCTCTACGTCATTTTAGGTAGTTAGGTTGAGTTAGGGTAGGTTAGGATAGATTAGACAAGACCATGTTATATTAGGTCAGGTTCGTCTCTGTTTGTTAGGTTAGTTTGGGGTAGTTATTTCCTATGTACATTTAATGTGAGTGTGGCGAAGGTTAGATTGAGGCTGATTTATGGTATGCTAGGAATCTGTCAAGTTATATTAAGTTGATCTGAGTTGTGCTGAGTTTGGACGATGATCTGAGATGCAGGATTAATGCGGGTTCTGTTAAGGTTAGACTGGGTCTGTTTAGGTGGAAATTGTCAAGTTATATTAAGGTAGTCTGAGTTAGGTTGAGTTAGGAATGTGATTTGCGGTGCAGCTGAAGGGGGATGCTGCTAAGGTTAGATTGAGATTGTTCAGGTGTCAAGTTAGATTAAGTTAGTCTGAGTTAGGTTGAGTTAGGAATGTGATTTGCGATGCGGGTGAAGTAGAGGGCTGCCGGTACTGCCATGGCCTTGTCGGTGATTACAGTGATGGGAGTTTAGTGGCGATGGTGCTTATGGTAATGGTGGTGCAGATAATGGGGGTGTTGATGGAGGTGTTTATGGCAAGGCTAATGGTGGTCGTTGTGTGGACCGGTTTTTAAGGGTATGCGTATTGGCCGATTTCAAGATTAATGATGCAAAATAAGTGTTATAAAGAACACTGGCTTTCACTCTTCCTGAAGCCCGTATATATTTAGAGAATACTATGCATGATGAAGAGTAGGATGTGAAGAGTGAATGCAGCGAGTACAAAGTTATTAGTTAGCCCTCTCATCCATGGGACAGCTCTACTACTCCACTCCCATTAACGTCACACGATTTTATCCAGGTAAGGTGAGTTATAGGAACATGAGAGCATTAAAAGACATCTGTTGTGGTGGATTATAACGAAGAAGCTCATGAGAAATGTTAAGAAAAGTAGCAATTGTAATGGTTGAATGAGAAAAATAAATAAAAACAGGTTCTTAATGAAACAAAAAATTAAAAGCGACAGCCACGGGCAAAAGTTCTTGACAGTCCGCTGTTTTGACCTGCCTTCTTTTTTTTTTTCTTTCTTTAAGTGATAGTATATATTCTTCCATCTAATATTATTTTGCTTGTGCTTCATATTGGTCTGCCTTCCATTTTCTTTTTAACTTCTCTCTAAGCGACAGAGTGTATATTCATTCTTCTAATATACTCGTGTGTGTGCTTCATATTCCTAGTATATAAAAATTACACCTTCCATTGCCTCAACCAGCTAAGAAGTGTCAGCGAACTTTTGCCTGTGGGTGTAGCTAAAGAAGAGCTGCCTGGATTGTCAGGCGGGGATGGAGAGGAGCTGTGACAGAGAGAAGCCTTTTCGTTGTAGCCTCCCTTGATGAACTTTAGAATTAAGTGTTTGACAGTAGGTAGTTGGATAGAATAAGAGGAAAGTAAGAGACGTCAGGTATGTACTCTAGATTAATAAATGCGTACTGCCTATAAACAGCTGCTTAGGAGGCAAATGGGAGATAAAAATGGTGAAGCTAAATGAACAGATAAACCTCTCGAATGATAGTCAGACTGATAGATCAATAGATAGACATAATACTGCATGTACAGAAAGTTTGTATCTGAAATTATGGACCTAATCAGAAAAATAAAGGCATAATGTACACAGCTTAAGAATCTGTAGCCACCTTATAAGTACAAAGATGAGGAGGGAATGTAAATTAAGCAATCATTCCGTTTTACAGTCGTTGACCCTTCGTTCCTTTACCCCTTCATATCCTGTCATTATTCGTCTGTTTGACTCCCCTCTTCTTCAGATTCTCACCTCCAGGGCTTCTCCACCTACGTCCCGTCTCTTAACTTCCACCCCACCCCCTCGGCAGTCGCCCTCTCCTCGTTTATAATTTTCTCCTTATCTTTACCCTCTACAATATACTCTCTTCTCTACCTACTCGCCTCTCTCCATTTAATTTCCCTTCCATCTGCCCATCGTTCCTCATCTTATACTTTTTCTCATCCCCCTCCATCCTGTATCACTTCTCCTTCTCCCTGTGTCACCCCTTCCCCCCTCCTACCTGTATCACCCCTTCCCCCTTCCCTGTTTCACCCTTCACCCTTCCCTGTTTCACCCTTCACCCTTCCCTGTTTCACCCTTCACCCTTACCTGTATCACCCCACCCTTCCTTCCTACCTGTATCACCCCTTCCCCGCTCCTACCTGTTTCACCCCCCACCCCTCCTGGCAGGTTGTAACAGCAAGTGTGTGAACGATGCTGGCTTGGTATTTAATTGCCATCCTGTGTGTGTGTGTGTGTGTGTGTGTGTGTGTGTGCCAGAGAGATTGGGAGGAGATGGATGCTTGGGTAATGTTTTGTGGCCAGGAAATGTAGTCAAAAACAGCAACATTAACAACAGCACAAACAAGATCAGTAACAAAAGGACAGCAGCAGTGTGCTTGTTCCTGTTTGTTCTTCACTATTAAAAAAAAATAAATAAAAGGATAACGCCGTGGAACACAGTACGTTGTTCATAACCTTACATTATCTCATATGATGATTGTTCTTAAGCCTTTCAGCCCAGTGTTGTATTTATTTATTTAAGTTTCTGCTGACAACTGTGCCTTCTTAATACTCATGCCTTCTGACACCAAGTTATTTTTTATGATAATGGTATTACGTGATGATACTGAAACACTTTAATAATAACTAGATATTACTAAGCGATGCAATAACGTAGCCATAAAAATAAAGCACGAAATAATAAAATGGTAATGTAATAAGTGATAATTAACAACAGTATTATTGAACCACCAATAAGAACTGCAGGAAAATAATGTAAACAGAATGTCAGTTTTTATTACAAATCAATTAACAATAAGAGCCAGTCATACCATTAGTACAAAATTTTCCTGGATTCCATTTGTCAAAATCATTATCTGTAAGAAACTATACTCCTCTCACCTTAACTTGGCACAGATTTTCATTCATTTGCAACCTATTTCGCGCAGCACAGTGGCAGAAATAGACCAAACCACGACACATGCATCACGGGACGAGTACGCTACCGACTGAGCCACTGCAGCTCCGGAGGGTTAGAAATAACGTTTTATTAAGCAGATCACCACTAAAGAATGCCCCTAGAATATGTGGATTTTTTTTTTGTGTGTGTGTGTGATTGCATAATAAAAAATAGCAAAGCGTCACTGATTTAAAACATTTTGGGGGGGACTAAATTTTGAAAAAACATCACCGATTTAAAATTTTTGGGGAATTGGTTAATTAAAATCAGGAAAGCGTCACCGAATTTTATATTTTAAGGGGGATTGGTTGATGAAAATTTGAAAAACGTCACTGACTTTAAAATTGGGGTGATTGGTTGATTTAAAATGAGAAAAATCACCAAATTTAAGATTTTTCGGGGGATTAGATGATAAAAATAAGAAAAACGTCACTGACTTCGAAATGCTGGGGGGATTAATTGATTAAAATATGAAAAAACGTGAGTGATTTTATAATTTGAGGGGGATTGGCTGATTACAATGAGAAAAATCACCTAACTTAAAATTCTGGGAGGATTAGTTAATTAAAATAAGAAAAACGCCACCACATTCAAGGCATCTGGAGACACTTGAACATGTACTCTCAGTTCTAATCATTTATGGTTCTTCAATGTCAGTGAGAGGGTATTGGAAGGAAAGGCCAAGGTAAAGCGCCAAGTCAGAGATAACATAATCACCCATTGTTATAGACTGAATGCCATTAGCCCTGAATAATGAGTGGGGAGAGGGGGACAGTGGGGAGGATTAGACGAGGGGTGGAGAGGTGAGAGGTAGGAAAAAACAGAGAGAAGTAGAAAAGGTAGAATTGGGAAAGCTTTAAAAGTGAGAAAATAGTAGCTCGTATCAATTTAAAACAAAACGTGATAATGGTGTTCACAAAAACTGCTTGTAGTGAATTTGTGTGATATTGTGTCGGGTGAGTGAGGGTATGGGTGATGTGAGAAGGTTTGTGTGGTGATTTGAGTGTGTGGTAATGTGTGGTGAGTGTGTGTGGTGAGTAAGGGTATGGGTGGTTTGTGTGTGTGTGTGTGTGTGTGTGTGTGGTGTGTGTGCGGGTGTGTGTTATGCTGGGTGGGTGAATGTGTCGGTGTGGAGGTAGTTGTGTGGGTGAATGATAAGTGACTGTGTACGTGGTGGGTGTGGTGTTTGTAGTTTGCTACTGGAATGTCCTGATTAATTTCTAAACCCAGAGCATGTTTACGACGAAATAAGCAGTTTGGCGACAGAGCTTGTGAAAACCAGGTAACACCATCCTTGTGTGGTACTAAATTCCTTCTTACGAGAGGGAGAAAGAAGTATCCCCTTAGTTTAAAGAAAATGGCTCATTGGCAGAAGGAGTGTAGAAAATGGGTTGTAGTCTGTAAGAGAGATTATTGTCTTGCCCTTAATATTTTACTTTTTCTTTTAGCTTTGCCTTATCTTTTTATTAGGAAGCTGTGTTTAATGTTTATTCCCCTCCCCCCATTGGATTGTATTAAAAATTTCATTCTTGCGTACTTAATGGAGTATTCCTCATCTGCTTGTAGTCATTAAAAGGAAGAGTAGACCAAAGTTAGGGGCACGTCTGAAGTGTGTTCTGGAAATATAGCTCGTTGTAGACACAGGTGGATGGATAGATAGATAATAGATAGATAAACAGATTGGTAGATAGACAGAGAAAGAGAAAGAGAGAGAGAGAGAGAGAGAGAGAGAGAGAGAGAGAGAGAGAGAGAGGAGAGGAGTGAGAGAAAATAGACACCTCTCAGGAATCAAAATTGTCGAATCCATCACTCAGTTGGGGCGCCCTGACCCTTAGACCACCAGGCGCTTATACCGAGGCACAGAAATGGCATATATTACCACAAACATTTCACATTTTGCCCTTGTCACCATAAAGAAGGCTGTCCCCATAAATCCACACCCAGAATGAAGAGCAGTATTCTTGAGGTATATGAGAGAGGGTGTGTGAGCAGGGCAGTGAAATGACGGGGGACAGGGGCGACATGGAGGCGATTTGTTTGTGGCCACCCCTTACGGGATCAAGATGTCTGGCAATATATAGATAGATTCTCGACATTTCAACCTTCTTTTTCTTTAGGCGACTCGTTTTTTGTGATGTTAAATATGCACGATTTTACGACTGACCTGTTTCTCTCTCTCTCTCTCTGTCTCTCTCTCTCTCTCTCTCTCTCCTCAGACCCTGTTTTCTCCTTTTTTCGATTTGTTTCAATTCAGTCCTATTTTATTTATCTTTATATTCGTATACCATCCAGACTCTCTCTCTCTCTCTCTCTCTCTCTTGTTTAAATTCAGTTCTGCTTCATACCTTTTCATTTCTTCTTACGCCATTCCACACCCTTTTAATTTTTTCCCTCTGCTTTTTATCTTTCACTTTTTTTTTCTTTTTCTGGATGGCCGAGAAGGAAACGTGCCCACTTTAATAATTCCAGGCGTGCAAAATTCATAATAAAAACCTCATTTGCATATTAATAAATGGCTGGTGGGGGTGGAGGAGGTAGGGAGTAGGGTGGAGATTGGTGGTGGAGGAGGAGAAAGAGGAGGAGGAGGAGGTGGTAGTGGGGGTGGGGGTGGTGATGATGGTGCTGGTTGTGGTGGTGGAGGTTATGGTGTTGGAGGTTATGGTGGTGGAGGAGGAGGAGGAGGAGGTAGTGGAGGAGGGGGTGGTGATTGTGGAGGTGGTGGTGACGTTGGTGGCTGTGGTGGTGGGGGGTAGAGGTGGTGGGGGGGTGGAGGTGGTGGGAGAGTGGAGGTTATGGGGGTGGAAGTGATGCGGTGGAGGTGATGGGGGTTGGAGATGGAGGTGGAGGAGGTGTGGGGGAGGTGGTGGTGAGGGGAACGAACTAGGTCCATATTAATAAAGAATCTGATCTTCTGAAATGCGATATCTTTCTTGCTTTTTATTTCAGCTTCCGTCAGACGATTTACAAAAGCTGAAGAGGAACCTAGTGTACCAAAAAATCTTAATGTCAGACTATTATACAATGCCCATGAGAAACCTAGAGCACTAAATTATCCAGACGATTTTATATACTGAGGAGAAAACTATGGTACCAAAGTTAACATCAGACGGTTTCACAACTGGAGAGAAACCTAGGCCGCCAAAATTGTAAACATTGGATGGGTATATAAAGGAAAGCTAGAGCACAAAATTATCCAGACGATTTTATATACTGGGGAGAAAATTAAGGCACCAAAATTAACACCAGACGATTTTATATACTGGAGGGAAACCTTGGACACCAAAATAGTAAACATGGCGATTTTATTCTCGTGTACTAAAGAGAAACCTATAGCACCATAATTACCATCAGACCTTAGACACCAAAAATGTTAATAGTCAAGAACGATTTAATTTCTAACCAAAAATAGACCTACAATTTTATTTCAGTTTACGAAGCACAAAACTCACTGCAGTCAGAGGGATAACTGGCTCTTACGAAAAAGAAAAAAAATGGAAGTTGGAAATATAGTGATTAATTTTGATTTTTCATTTTTTGTTTATATATATATTCGTTTGGCAGCCGTATCTTGACACTCCAAGGCTCGTCTTCTCATCGGGTAAGGAAGTTCCCTAACACTTTTTCTTTAGCGATTTATTTTTGGATATGGCTGATTAATAATGTTCTGTACGTTATTTATGCGGGGTATGGTGGTACTGGAAAGATTTATGCAGAATAGGATAGTAAGGTGTAATAAACAAAATAAATCACCCAGGAAAAAGTGTTACGGAGCTTCCTTAACCTACGAGGATATCGGCCAAAGGTTCCTGTGACCCACTTTTACCTGAATAAAATCGTCTGTCAGGAAAAATAGAGTGAAAGAGTTGTCCAGAGCATGAAAGGGTTATTGGTATCACTTAACACGCAAGCTCCTATGTCTCACTCTCAGCTTAATAGAATAGTCTGTAGTTAAGTGGAATGAAATACACACACACACACACACACACACACACACACACACACACACACACACACACACACGATTAGAGCTTGATTTCATTATTTTCTCTGACGTTTCGGTCTACATAGAGTGATTCTGTTTAGCCAAAAATCTTAGAGAAAGTAAAGAATTCTCTCTCTCTCTCTCTCTCTCTCTCTCTCTCTCTCTC
Source organism: Coenobita brevimanus (assembly GCF_032717465.1). NCBI lineage: Eukaryota > Metazoa > Arthropoda > Malacostraca > Decapoda > Coenobitidae > Coenobita > Coenobita brevimanus. Next base: position 1,638,261 of record NC_137034.1, read on the forward strand.
TCTCTCTCTCTCTCACCCAACATTTCCACTTGTCGCAGTGGATCATGTAAATTTCACTTCATTTTTACAACCTACAGACGATTTTATTCAGCATAGGAGAGAGACTTCGAAATGGAGGGGTTGGTTAGAGCCCTAGTCTGCTCCTTCGTTACTAGTGGAAAAAGAGAATAAAATCGTCTGGTGGTAGTAAAAATGATAAATACGTCGCAAAGAGTGGATTATAAAGCTCCAGAAGGTTTATGACTATTGCTGCTCGTGGGCGGATGTGGCTGCACAGTCTTGGGTTTAATTGCGGGGATAAATGTAGAGACGTGGTGGGTTGTGATAATTTATTAGGGTGGCCATGCTGGATGCTTGGATTTTCTCTCTCTCTCTCTCTCTCTCTCTCTCTCTCTCACTTCATCTCAGATTTTCTTTAACGTATCCCCACCTCCCTTTTTCCCCTTTCAGTCCTTATGTCTTCCTTTTTTTTTTTCCCATCACAAAAATTCTCCTTTTCAACTTTGTCCTCACCAACATTACAGCAGCATCACCCTTTGTATTTGCCAGACACAACAACGACAGCAATATTTTTATCCCGCTTCCTTCGTAACCCTGAATTTCTTTTGTATTATGTAAGGTCTTTGTATTCTAGCAAGTCCTTGTGCTCTGGAGTTTCTGTGTATTGCGTGTGTGTTTCTGTGTATTGCGTGTGTATTTCTGTGTATTGGTGTGTGTATTTCTGTGTATTACGTGTGTGTATTTGTGTATTGCGTGTGTGTATTTGTGTATTGGATGTGTGTATTTCTGTGTATTGCGTGTGTGTATTTGTGTATTGCTTGTGTGTATTAGTGTATTGCGAGTATTTCTGTGTTGCGTATATGTATTTCTGTGTATTATGTGTATCAGTGTATTTTTTAACCCTGTGACCTCTCGCCCCCCGCCTCCCCGTGGCTCGTATAGAGAAACTCGTTATTACACTCGTATATTTAGATAACGGAACTCCTCCTATAAGGGATCGAAGCCAATTGACGAACGTATATGCGTCTCTGATTTACCGTGTTCCAGACCAGCCATTCCGACTTGACACTGTGGTATAAATTTAGACACACAGCCGCCCTTGGTCAGACACCCCTTTATGCCTTTTCCACCGTACGTATTAAAACCATAAGGGCTATTGTGTCGGGTGTAAGGCTGCGTGGTTTGCGCCTCTCTTGGTATACATTCTGTGGGGTCACATTAAACGAAACAAACAAGGAGGTTTGATTGTGTTTTGCATACCACACTGATATTTATACCCTCCCAGCATAGGGGTCATGTTTGAGGGCCCCTTTTCTCCGGTACGCCTGTATGCCAGTGGTACTTTTTTACTGTTTCTGGTCAAATCTTATGCTGTGTGTGGCAAGCCATTTTAGTCCCAAGGGTGTATAATGAATCTGGGGTCGGCCAATGCATCCCCCGACCCCCACGCCATCTGTATATCACCTCGGTAATGTCTCCTTGCCCAGCCAACCCCTCCTCTCTCCCCCACCTTCCAAACCCCCCCCCACCACCACCACCATCCTGTCCCTACCCCATCACCACGCCTCACTCCACCACCACCATTACAACAGCTACCACCATCACCATGCCAACATCATCACTCCTGTCACCACCATAACTGCTGTCACCACCGTAGGCAGTGTATCCTTTTGCAGTTTATTCCACATAGCTCACGGGCAGAAAAACACAATACTATCGCTCTACATCCTTTTCTTAGCACTTATTCGTGACTAGCATCACATTCTGGTGTTAGTCTAGTGTTACAACTTAGCATTCAACGTGGAGAGATGGCAATTTTAGGCCAAGTTAGAAAAAAAAGGATATAGAGCCAGCATCACCTCATTCCACATCACAGTCTCTATATCACCTCGGTTTTGTCTCCTCGCCCCTATCCCGTCCCTCCCACGCTGTCAAAACGTTTCACTTCACTACAGTTACCACAGCTGCCACCATTACTATCACCACTACCTCTGTCACCACTACAGCCACCGTCACTACCATACTGAAGCCACCATGACTCTTTTTTTTTTTCACTTTCACCAGTACCATCATCACTACTATCATTATTATCTCTCTCACCATCACCATTGCCTATGTCACCACTGCCATGACCACTTTAGCTACCATTGCTATTGCAGCCGCCATTACCATCACTGTCAAGTCTGTATCAGCCTCACTACATTCACCATCATCACAACTACAATCTCCACCACAACCACAATCTCCATCACAACCACATCACAAATAGTATAGCACCTTGTTATTGTCTGTTTGCCCTGTTCCTCCTATCGCGTCCCTACCACATTGCCCCATCACCACGCCCAGCATTACCACAACTACCACCATTTCCACTGCCACCATCACCCCTAACACCACTTCTACCATCACCACCACCCAGCACCTTCATCACTTCATTCACCATCCTTATTATTAGTCACCACCACCACCGTCACCACAAAAGCGTCATCATTGCAGTCACCTCTCTTTCACCTACTCAGTTACTGTCCTCATTTCAGTCATCTCCATTACTACCACCATCGCTACAGGCGGCATCACCACCGCCTCTATCACATCACACTATCATCACTAACCCAAGCATCACCACACCACCACCACCACTCCAACCACCACCCTAACATTATCACCTTGGCCTTGTCTGCTCACCCTCCCCATCCTAATCCTCTCTCTCCTTGCCAGCTCCACCACCATACCCCATTCCACCACCGACATGACCACAGCTGCTGCCATTTCGATCACCACTATTCCAGTATCATCACCACTGTCATCACAACTATCATTGCCATCACTTCCACCTCAGCCATCATTCCCACCACCACTATCACCACAATCAGTATCAACACCACTGTCATCATCACAACTACCATTGCCATCACTTCCACCTCAGCCATCATTCCCACCACCACTATCACCACACTCAGCATCATCACAAGGTCATCACTGCACAAACCATCCCAACTTCTTATCACCCTACCGCCCTATCAATTCCCTCCCTCACTTAACTCCCAGCATTTCTATGTCTACCGTAATTACACTTACCACCGTCGCCACTACAGCAACCATCACTATAACCACCATCACCATCACATCAGACAGCCATCATCTTCACTACAACCACCATGACCACAACCACTATCTCTGTAAATCACCTTGTTATTGTCTGCTCGCGCTGCTCACTCCATCCTCTGCCTCCCTAACGGCTCTACCACCGCGCCTCACTTCATGCGACATTACCATAGCTATCACCATCACCACCACTGCCACCATCACAACCACTGTCATCATTATCATCTTTTGCCACCATTACCACTACTGTCATAATTATCGCCACCCCCACCATTATCACCACTGCCACCATTATCACCACTGCCACCATTATCACCACTGCCATCATTATCATCACTACCACCATTACCACAACTGTCATCATTGTCACCACCGCTACCATCACCACCACCACTACCATCACCACCACCACCACCACCATCACCATCATAATCATCACCTTCACCACAGCCATCACCATCGTTTCTAACACCATCACCATTACTGTCACCACCACCACCACTGTTATGTAACATTACAGAGACAGGCGTTGTTTGAAATAATGATAGGTACAGTTTAGTAGTAGTATAACAATGCTAAAACCGGCTTAGAGTAGAAAAACGTTATATAGACTCAGTACTAATTATATGAGTATTGTGTATAGTAGTAGTTTGTGGTGTTCCTTTAAGTAGTGTTGGTTAGTGTTGACTATGGACTACGAGAATAGTGCCTTAGCAGAGTAGTATTGTGTATAGTAGTAGTGTATAGTGTTCCTTCAAGTAGTGTTGGTTAGAGCAGTGATATCATAGAGCACGAGAATAGAGCCTAACAGGAGAGGAGGAGGGGGTAACCAATCTAACCTTCGGGCTGTGTGTTAAGGCGATTAGTGGTACAGCTCCCCCAGGCCGGGTTTGATGGCTCTCGTGTGTGTGTGTGTGTGTGTGTGTGTGTGTGTGTGTGTGTGTGTGTGTGTGTGTGTAAAAGAAGGAAAGAGATTACGATGCAAGGGTTTGCCGATTGAGTGACCCCGGGGGGAGATTGCGTCAGGGGGTTGCTATCAGGGATTGATAGCATGGGGTTGGCCTCAGGCGTTTAATATTAGGAGGGTGATGTCAGGGGAATTGTATCAGGGGGTTGGCCACACGAGGTTAATATCAGGGGGGTTAATATCAGGAGGGTTGGCCACATGAGGTTGATGTCAGGGGGTTGATATGAGCGGATTGGCTTTAGGGGGCTTAGGGAGATGGCCACAGGGGGTTGGTATCGGGGGTTTGGCCACGGGGGTTTACTTTTAGGAGGGGTTGGTCACTGCTTTGGCCATACAGTATGTGCGCCGACACGATTAGCGATGTATCATTACGAGAATCATAACCATTAAGATTGCCTGAAGTTAATGGCGGGTCTTAGCAAGGTCGTTAAAATAAGCGACTGGACACACTCAATTATATCTTCCCTGCTAAGATCAGGATGAGTGCGTGGATGGACGTCGGCGGGTGGATGGGTGCGTTTAATGGCCCGCGGTGGATGGGTGTTTGGAGCGAGTGAGTGGAGTGATGAGTGAGTGGGCGAATGAGTGAGTGTGAGTGAGTGAATGGACTAGTGGGTGGGTAGAAATGGATGGATTTGTAAGCTGTATGAAATGGACTAGTGAATGATCATAAAAATTTTGGTAAGTGAATGGATGGGCAGAAGTGGATAAATGGACTAGGTAGATTTATTGAGTCGAAGTGGATATATGTGTGGATTAAATCAGTGAGTGGATGGACAGTTTGATGGAGAGACAGATATTTTTGAATGGATTATGATGCCAATAATTATGCAGATGGAGAAGGTGGAGTGAACGAGCGAGTGGATAAGTAGAGTTCGATGGAAAGACTCATTTTGCTTGTGTCCTAAGGAAGGGGGTGCTGGCTGGTAGACGAGTTGATTGATGGGTGAGTTTAACAGGTCAAGGTAGTTTAGTGTAGTGGATGAGTGTAGTGGATGAGTGGGGTAGATGATTTGTGGGGTAGATGATGAGTGGGATGGATGAGTGGGGTGGATGATGAGTGGGGTGGATGATGAGTGGGGCGGATGATGAGTGGAATGGATGATGAGTGGCGTGGGTGAGTGGGGTGAATGAGAGGAGTGAATGAAGAGTTGAATGGGTGTATGGTTGTATGAATAACTGTGTTGGAAGAAATTGGGAGTGAATAGGTAGTGAATACCTGGAGTAGACAGATATGGGATGGAGAATGGATATGGATAGAATCATGAATTGTGTCTGAAGAAGTGGTCACTGAGATTGGGAAATAAGTCAGTGGGTGATTGAGAAAATGATTGCGGGGGAGAGTGAGAGAAAGGAGTTGGGTGCATCAACTAAAATGCATGTCTATATGTTTAATAAATGACTCAGGAATCTGTGAATAGGTAACTGAGATGAAAGTGGAAGAAAATGGCTGAGTTGGTAAAAAATGAACAACAGCTGGATTAATAAAATGAAGAAATTGATGTCAGGAAGGGTAAAAGACTAAAAGATACCAAGATTGAGGAGACGCTAATAAGATGCTTACGGAGGCGCTGTTTACCTTCAAGTTCTGCGTCGGAAACAACACAAGCATTGATGAATCGACACAGGGCGCGTCGACACGAGAAAGCCACGTTCATTTATGCCTATCTGTAGCTGGGTCTAGAGGAGGAACTCATCTACGTTTATCTAACACTGCCAATGAAGGCGGAGTGAGCCCTTCCCTGGTATATCGTAAAAGGGTCCGTGTATCTCATCATAATTCGCAACAGCTGTGATAGTTATGGTGTGCCTCCTGGTCGTGAACTGGCTCGTAAACACTGGGGAATCGCCTGAACCCATCTGTAGGTTCAGCCAAGCATGCGCTCATTACGGCCCCAGATATCAGAAAGTAATTATGAATAGTAATGAGACAAACGTGTTCCAGTCCGAGGGGGGTCGGGTTATGGGGTCTTTCGGGAGAAGGGTGAGGCTTTGTGCGCTCGCCTTGCCTTCTCTCTCCCTCCCTCTCTCTCCTCCACTCCCCCTCACCTCTCCTCTTTTTTTTTTTTTCCTCTCTCTCTCTTCTCTCTTTTATTTCTCTCTTCCACCCCTTCTCTCTCGTCCCTTCTTTCTCTCACTTGTTCATCCTCTCACTTGTTCTTCCTCAGTCTTTTCAGTTTTGTTTCTCATTCTTTCCTCGTTTTTACTTTTCCCTTCTCCCTCAGCTTTCGTCTCATTTACTTTGTTTTTTATCCTCGCCTCTTTTCCCTTTTTGTAGTCTCTCTCTCTCTCTCTCTCTCTCTCTCTCTCTCTCTCTCTCTCTCTCTCATTTTAGACTGCTCGCCTTCTGCCCTTTCTCTGCTTTCTTTTCCTCACTTTTTTTTTCTCTTTCTCCTCCTCTCCCTTTTTCTTTTTGTTATTCTTGTCTCCGCTTCCTCATTCCTCTCCTCATTTATTCCTCCATCCTCATTTTTGTTTTGTTGCTCTTGCATTCTCAGTACCCGCGTCGTTCAGTTTTTTCTCTCTCATCTTTCTCCCGCCTTTCTTCCCAGTCTACCCTTCCACTTCCTCCTCCTTTATATCATTTACGCTTCCCTACTCTTTCCTTTTTATTGACTCGGCTCTCCTCTTTCCCTTTTTGTTCGCTTATTCCTCCTCTTTTTCTCTTTTTACTCATCCCCTCACTCCTTCCTCTTTTTTTCCTATCTCTCACCTCCTTTCTCCCCTACCTATTCCCCTCCCCTCTTATCTCCTTCCCCACCTATCATTCCCCTTTTATCACCTCCCCCTCCTATCCATCCTTCTTATCTCCTCCCCCTCACCTATCTCCTCCCCCTCACCTATCTTCTCCCCCTCACCTATCTCCTCCCCAACCTATCCTCCCCCACATATCTCCCACCTATCCTTCCTTCCCAGCTCCGGCCATAGTGCTTGCCGTGTTTATAGGTGTTAAGGTACTGTCTGAGCTTTCGGCTTATTATGGTCTTAGATCCAGTGCTAATATAATGGCTTAGTAATGAGGCACTAGGCTAACTCTCCCACGCACCACCCCAAGCACAAGTTAAAAATAAGTTCTTTTGTTCTAATGTGATTTTTGATGATAGAGCAGATGAGGCGGAGTTATCAGATTATATACTACGAATCTTCTATTATTAAAGATTTATATAATGATCAGGTTAGAGGTAGGAATTTGAAATCAAATTAAAGGTTATACTTCTGATTATATTTTTTAAGTAATACCTGGTAGAGAAGATGAGAGGCAGAGTTACCAGATTATATACTATGAATCTTCTGTTATTAAAGCGATACATAATTATACATCGTCAGAGGCTGGAATATATTAGATTATACGTTATATTTGTGATTTCCATAAAGTGATATTATAGTGATAGGTGCGAGGCAGAGTTGTCTGAGTATAGCATATGTATCTTCTATCATTAGAGATATATAATGATGCATCAGGTCAGAGGTAGGAATATGTTATCAGAGTATACGTTATATTTCGGTTATATTTCTTCTTGTTATTGAAGTGATATTTATTGGCATCACTTCAGGCAGGAATATGCTAAGAGAATATAGGCTATGCAGTTTCTTTCCTTACTAGTCCTATTAATGATACCTCAGACTGGACTAGGACCATCTCACTCATTTTGGGAAGGAATTACGGAATAATAATGGTGGTGGTAGTAGTAGTAGTAGTAGTAATAATAATAATAATTATAATGATAATAATAATAATAATAGTAATAATGAAGTTTGTATCTTATCAGCATTACTGCAGTTAATATCATAAGTATTTTATTCCTTCCAGTATCAATTTGGTTCTTGTAGGGGGGAATTTGGGTTGGGATGATGATGATGATGATGATAACAATAATGATGATGATTATAACAATGATGATGATGATGATGATGATATTTGTTGCGTTTTTATTTTGTCAGCGCCCTTGCCAAATTATTTCAAGATTATTTGATCAGCACCATATTTTACTGCTCACTTCCGCATCGTTCTCTTGGGTGGGAGTTAGAAATGGGATGATGATGATGATGATGATGACGATGATGATGATGGTCATTATTATTACTATTACTTGTACTCATTTATTATTATTATTATTATTATTATTATTATTATTATTATTGTCGGGAATTTACATTGCCATTGCCCTTGTCAGATTATCAGAGTAGTCCTACAGTATTTAAGGGAGCCAGTATACCACGTTCCCTCTTCCTACATTATAAACACCTGCTCTACGTGTAAAAACAATTAAACCTTACCTACCTTGGGCTGGTGTGGTTGGCTGGGATTCGTGGCGGTGTGGGGGGGAGGAGGGAGCCTCTCTGGGTCTGGGAAGTCAGTCTAGGAGATTCTGGGCTTGGAGATCAAAAGCCTTAAAGTCTGAGGACTGAAGATTTCACGCTCGACGTATACCAGTGGTCTCAGGGCTAGAGATCTAAGGTTCCCGGGGTCACAGGCCTGGCGAACGTACATGTCAAGCCAGTAAATCCCTGTTATTGGGAAGAGAAAATTGCATATCTCAACCTCAATACTCAGAAGAGGCGAGCCCGGCCGAGGGTTTTAGGGCCTTATTCTTCGTTTTTTTTTTTTTTTAATGCAGGGAAGAAGGAACCAAAGGCCAGAAGCCCGCAAGATACTTCCTTCCAAGAAAAGATAAAAACTAAATAACAGAGATCGTTCATTTCGACATGCCTGGACACATTGCGTTTAAAAGACTGGAGGTCATACGCAATAGGAGATACAGACAGAGGAAGACAGTTCCAGAGTTGACCTGTACCATACATGGAGAACTCGAAGTGACGGTTAACTCATTAGTGAGTTGGATAGAAGAGGGATGAGAGTTTGTTGCTAGACGGGTGCCATGCATCTGCTGTAGTGGTGGAGGGATGCAAGCAGACAGTTTAGAGGTGCGGTGACCATTGAAGTAGCGATAAATAGAGATAACGATGCAACAATACGGCGAAGAGACGGAGGTTGAAGGGAGTCCGTAAGAGGAGGAGAGTTGATGAGACGAAAAGCCTTTGACTCCACCTTTTTGAGAAGAGCTGTATGTGAGGAGCCTCCCCACACATGAGAGTCGGGTTAGCATACCTAATCTCTTGGAGGCAGATTTTACCAGAGAGGTAATATGAGCTTTCCAATATAAATGCCGAGAGAATGAAACCCCGAGTATGTTCAGTGATGACAGTGGATTGATTTAAATGGTGTGAAAGAAATTAGTGGATGTTCTTGTGCGAGATTTTGACGGGTCGAAAGATGTAACATCTCTTCCTTAGCAACTTATTTTGTCTAGCACTATTTGACATGGTCGTGTACGTTGTATAAAGGGTTGTTTGTAAATAAGGCTCCACTAGAAACTCACCAGGCATATCTTGTGTGTTGCTCGGACGGTTCAGTCTGCTGGTGTGGGAGAGGATAAGGCAATGTGGAGAGTACAAGTTGAATAAATGGTGCGTGTCGGACTTTGATATATTTTGGCCAAGCCGTCCCGACAGCACCCGAAAAACACCCAACCGAGTGGAAGAGGAGCGTTAAATATGGACCTCCCTGTATAAGAGGCAAATGTGTAATGTGCAGAATAATTAGCAAAGAAAAAAGTGTTACGAAATATCCAGAGAAACTAGTGAAAGACGGAAGGATTCATTTCACTCTGTTTTTGAAATTTTATGAGTCTTTGTCATAGTAATCTCTTTCCTGCTTGGTTTTAACAGATGAACAGAGGAAGGAAAAATTAATTGAAAATAATCGAATCAGTACACCAGATTACAGGTGTCCTCCGTTCATTAAAAAATACATAACAGTTGGACTTGCATCATTACTAACAATACTAAATAGGAAAAAGTATATATGATATTCTGCATAATGGTTTGTCAGTCTTTTATTATTCATTCAGTTGTTTTAGAAGTATTTTTTCCTTTTTCCCATTTTCTTATATTTCTATTTTTTTCCTGTTTTTCCCTTAGTTTTTCCTACTTTGTTTTTTAGTTTCTTCCTAGTTTTTCTTTATTCCTAGTTTTTTTAGCATATGTATTCAAATTTTCTTGTAAAATTTAGTACTCTTACATTTTATACAACTATGTGTATTCCTGTGTTTACATTCGTATTTTCCAGCAGCGATGGCTTGAATGGTGTTTTTAAGTGTAGCGAAGACTTGAATGGTGTATGAATGACTGAACTGCTTATTTCAAGGGGTATTATGTGTGATAGTTGCTGTTTTTTTTTTTTCCCCTTTTTGTGGGTCCTACCTTACCCCTTTGTTGGGGCTTGCAGTGAAAGGTAAATGAATAGTTTAAATCAGGTACTAAATAGCAAAAGCTAGATCTTGACCCAAAGCTAAATTCGTAAGTGCGATCAAAGAAACTAGAAATGAATAATATAAATCAGACGATAAATAACAAAGCTAAGTCTTGGTCAATAGCTAAAATCCCAAGGGCGATGAGAGAAACCGTATATTAAAACCTGTAAATCAAATACTGAATACTAATAACTGGATCTTTGTCAAAGCTAATTTCCTAGATACGATCATAGAAACTGAAGAGGTATACGAGAGGAAATATTGATCACTGCGTGCTTTGGATTTTCACCAGGTGGATAAAATCGTCTTCTTTAGCGTGATTGAAATAACTAAATAACAGTGAGAGAGAAAATATAAGAGAAGAGGACATTTTCGACAAAGATACTCGAAATTCACAAAACTGTCATAGAAAGGAGGTAGACAAATAAAATGAGAGAGTTGATAATATGACCAGATTGGAGATAAGAGTTAATGTGCATTATGATTGATCGCATGCTTGGTTGATCCCACACCCACCTCTCCTTGCAGTCTCCACCCTCCTACTTTCTAAAATATTAATGATTTACAGTTAACTTCAATAGGTAACGCCTCCAAGCGTGCACGCACACACACACACACACACACACACACACACACACACACACACACACACACACACACACACACACACACACACACACACACACACACACACACACACACACCTTTCACTACAGATTTGTACAGTTGTTTTGTTTATCGTACATGTTTACATCCTTCCTTATGTGTGTGTGTGTGTGTGTGTGTGTGTGTGTGTGTGTGTGTGTGTGCGCGCGTGCGTGTGTGTGTGTGTGTGTGTGTGTGTGTGTGTGTGTGTGTGTGTAGTTATGCCTGCACTGGTTTGTCTCGGGTGGGTTAGCAGGTGAAAGACAGGGCAAGGGAAATGAAGAGATCATTTAATTCCCTTCGGGCACTCCCATTGACATACCTGCAAGCATACCTGGCCGGACATAGACCCATTCACCCACCTAGGAGAATCTGATGACGCCAGACGGAATGACAGATGGATGAATGCCCTATTTAACTCATTCAGAATAAGATGGCCATTATCGCATTACTATTGTTATCCCCAATACTTTCTATGTACCTTGAGATGGGACTTTTTTCTTTACTAAGAGTTAAACAGGTTACCCAGGACTTAACGTACAAACTTCAAGCAACGATTCATGAAGTTGTTCTAAGACATTTTGTTTTCTGTAAACGTACGTCGGATTCGCAGTTGTTTTGGAGTAAATGTATTCAATTTCTAATGGTGGTACTTTAGAAATCCTGTCTCCGTCTCCTGTTTTAAACCCCTGTCATCTGTTGCTTACTTTTCTTTACCCTATAACAGTTGCCAGTGTCTTAAAAGGACCTGAGTAATCACCTGCTGACGTTAGTACTGGGACACGGTGTATATCGCCTCCACTGACCCCATCATTCTCAAGACACTTAGTAAAATCATATGGTAATAGCTTGAATAGTGTTAAGAAGACGGCATCGAAATCTAGAGCGAATATCATCGTCTGCTTCTCCCCAACCTCTTTACATCTTCAATACAAGCCCGTTTTTTTTTTTCTGTTCGTGCATATCCAGGCGATGTTATGCAGGTTAAAGGCCTCACCTCCGGATGAGTACATAAAGGCGGCTTTATGTACCCTCTCAACTCGAAAATTTTCTTGTAAGCTTATTCCTTTGCAGTAAGCGAGAATAAAGAAAACATCAACTCAGTGGTAAAACACACACACACACACACACACACACACACACACACACACACACACACACACACACACACACACACACACACACACACACACACACACACCACTTACGACACTCACAGAAAAGATATATGGGTCTGTGCAAGAGAGGATAGAGCTAAGGTAGAAGAAAAGAGGCAATGAAGGAGGATCGTAAATTAAAAGAGCAAGACGTAAATAAAAGAGAGGGTTAGGACAAAAAAAGAGGCCACAGGGAGAGAAGAGAATAGGTATGGTTGTGTGTGTGTGTGTGTGTGTGTGTGTGTGTGTGTGTGTGTGTGCATACTACATAGACCTCACAGCCCTTCCAAAAAAAAAATAAAGAAAGGAAAGGCAGATCAAGACACAGGGAGCAAGAAAAATAGAGAGGGCAGGTGTGGAGAGATCAAGGCCTAGAGAAAGCTGTGTGGATCCGTAGCAGCATCTGACTCTACTCTCAGTAATCCCCACCACCACTGCCGCCCGCCTGTCCTCACACGTACAAACACTGTGTGCGAATGAGCGTGTGTGTGTGTGTGTGTGTGAGGGGCAGAGAGAGACCGAGGGGGGGGGGTAAGAAAGTCAAGCGAGAAAAAAAGGTGAGATAAGATATAAATCTATATGTTAAGCAAATGAAAATAAGAGTAAGATAAAGGAAGGTGTGTGTGTGTGTGTGTGTGTGTGTGTGTGTGTGTGTGTGTGTGAGTGTGAGGTTGTTGGTACAGAAATATTTTGTTTTCAATTCTCTTGCTGTACGTAGGAAGAGAGTATAACAACAGAGGTAGAAGAGGTATATTTTAGTCATTTTTGTCCCATGCACAGAGAATTTTATTTTATTCGAGGTACATTTTTGGCAGGGTACACAGTCTTTCGAACCGTACCATACGCAGAGCAGTGGTTTGTTTGTTTCATACCTTACACATTTTTGTTGTTGTTCCTGTACCATATACAAAGGCATAGTTAATTCTTCATTGCACCTGCCATGCATGGAAAGAAAAAAGAAGAGCAAATATTAGGGACAGCAGAGTCATATTTTCAAGTTATATATACCGTAAGCATAGTTTAGAATTTTATTATTACTGTGCACAGAGAAATAGGAAAACAGTAGAGACGGAAGAGACATGATTCCTACTTTGTACCATACACGGAGGCATATTTCTCATTATTTTTTTATTCATACATAGAGAAATTTTAAGATTATTTATGCCATACGAGAACATGCTCTGTGATTTTACTTACAATACGCCGGGATCTGCTTCGTCATTTTTTACGCCATTCGCGAGAGAGAGAAAACTGGTAGAAGGAACAGCAGAGGGTTAGATATAGATGCAAGGTTGGTTTGATCCAAAGACGTGTGTGTGTGTGTGTGTGTGTGTGTGTGTGTGTGTGTGTGAGAGAGAGAGAGAGAGAGAGAGAGAGAGAGAGAGAGAGAGAGAGAGAGAGAGAGAGAGAGAGAGAGAGGCCTGGGTCATGCCTGGGGTGGTCAGCGGTGGAGGTCAATTCTGGGTCAAACCGTGGGAGAGTTAGGTCAAAGTGCCGGTATCTTGCCTCAGGATCGCACGTTCTCGCGTCACGTCGGCCCGGGTCATGAATCAAAGGCGTAAGTGTGGCCTGAACTCGATTGAAATTAGTGGAGGAGAGGTGTGGGGGAGTGGAGGGTGGGTTGAGGGGGAGATGGAATGGGAAGATGGGGAGAGGAGGCTGGGTTGATTGGGAGATGGAATGGGGAGGTGGGAGGTTAGGGAGAGGAGGATGGGTTAAGGGGGAGAGATGATAAGGAGAGCAGTGGAGGAAAGTTGTGGGGGAGATGAGGGTGGGTTCAAGAGGAGATGGGATGATGAGGAGGAGGGATGGAGGGGGAGAGATCGAATGAGGAGGAGGTAGAAAACGTACTGGATGGTTGAGATGTGGATGAGGTGTGAATGTGTGATGAATTTGGAGTGAAGGAAGTGTGAGAGAAAGCGATCTAAGTTTGGTCTAAGTTCGACTGAAATTAGTGGAGGCGAGGGGGAGAGGGAGGCGTGCTAATAGAGATGGAATGGGGGCAAAGGTGGAATAGGCAAAGGTATAGAGAGGGAAGGTGGAGAGGACGAAGTCAAAGAGAGGAGAGGTGGAGAGAGCAAAGGTCGAGGGATGAAAGTAGTGGGGAGGATAGAGGGGTGAGAGGTGGAGTGGGGCGATGGTATAGAGAGGGGAGACAAAGGAGAAGGTTGTGGGGAAAGGTGGAGGGGAAGAATGTTGGGAGGGAGAAGTGGAGGGGAAGAAGGTAGAGGGGGAAAGTTGGGGGTGGGGAGAAGGTAGAGCGGGGGAAAGTAATGGGAGAGAAGGTAATGGGAAGGAATGTGAAAAGAACGAAGGTAGGAGACGAAGTTAGGAGCAGGTGCATGGTTGTGGGTGACTGTAGAGGGACGTGGCTATAGACGGGGGTGAACCTGGAGTGCGGGGAAGTGTGAGAAGGAAAGGTAATCACTGAGATGAGTGTGACTTAAACTGGATTGAAATCAGTACTAACGTAGGTCGAAGGAGAAGGACAAGAGACATGAAAAGGGGGCTCTGGATGAATTGATGAGTTGGGAAGCGGAAAAGAGTGAGGATTGAAATAGGGATGAAAAGAAAAGATTGGATGAGCGAGGTTGGAGAGAGGAAAGGATCGAGTTGTAAGCGTAGCTCAGAACCTACCTTGACTGAAATTATAGGCGCCGTGGTGAGGGAAGGTGACGAGGGGGAGGAGAAGGTTAAGGGGTTGTGAAGAATTAAGCTTAAGAAGTGGAAATGGTGCGAGGGAGAAGAATGTGAAGTGGGAGAAATGGGGAAGAAGGGGAAAGTGAAAATGTGGCAGATGTGGTTGGACTCTGGAAAAGGAATGATAAATACTAACTCGAATGGTTTAGGATTTAGTGAAAGAGAGAGAGAGAGAGAGAGAGAGAGAGAGAGAGAGAGAGAGAGAGAGAGAGAGAGAGAGAGAGAGAGAGAGAGAGAGAGAGAGAGAGAGAGGAGGGAGCAGGACTGAGGAGAGGACAAAATCAGGGGAAATGCTGGTAGGTAGGGGAGTAGGTAGGTAGTTAGGTGGGCAAAATAGAGGTAATAGAGAGGGAATGACAGGAAGCTGGGATCGGCGAGGTGTTAAGACTACTGGGAAGTGGGAGATACGAGTGAGGGTAGATAACTATATTTGAGAGATATATAGGAAGCCGAAGGTATAATGGAGGGAAAAGAAGGGAGGACTGGAGAGACAGTGAGAGAAGGGGAGATTAGGGAGAGGAGGAGAGAAGAGGAGAATGAAGAGAAGATGAGCTGGAGAGACAAACTGAGAGACTTTAAAGAAAATTCCTTGGACAGAGAGAAATAGAGATTGGGGAAAATAGAAAAAAAATGAGTGTCTAGAGAATAAAAAGGATATTGACAGAAAAAAGGACATCGAAAAATTAAGAGAATAGGGAAGGAGGAGAAGTGTCAAGAAATAACTATATCCGAGAGAGACTTGGTGAGCTGAAGGGGAAAATATTAATGGACTAAAGGAAGACAATGCACAGAAAAGGAGGGAAGATATGAAAGAGTAGGAGTTGAGGAGGAAGTGGAGAGATTGAAAAGCTGTTTAGACGAGGTGGAGAGAATGAGACAGAGGTGGAGGGGAAGTGGAAGAGGGTGGTGGAGAGGTAGGTAGGAAATAATGGCGAGAGTGTAAGGATGAAGTAAAGAGGGCAGAGAGAAGTGAAAAGTTGAAAATAAAAAAAAATAGGAAGTATTTCAGATGAATGAATGGAAAAATAGAAGGAAGAATGAGGAGGTGGAATATAAGGAGAGGAAATTGAGAAAGCAACAGTGAACTAGGGAGAAATCGGATAAGAATGAATGAGAATGGAAAGGACATGTAGAAATGATGGGGATGAAATGGAGGTGAGTAGAGAGTGTAAAGGAGATGGAAAAAAAAGGGAGGGGGGGGGATAAGTATTGAGAACCGAATGGGAAGAAGGTGGATGGGGATGGGGCTGGTGGAGGAGGATGGTACGGGCGGAGGTGGAAGGGGATGTGGATGGTAGAGGATGGAACGGAGTACTTTCTGTCATAAGGTGAGTAAACAAAGAGGTGAACAGAGTAGGTGAAGTTAAAGGAAAAATTGTTGTTCACAGGAGGTGAAATAGAAAGGATAGAAATGTGGATGGGGTGGATGTGGATGGTGGACGGCACAGAAGGAGTAATGCTAGAGAAATGAAGAAGAGAATGAGGCAATGAAAAGCAGGTGAAATGAATGAAAAAGAGGCGTGGAGAGGAGGTAGAGAGGATGGGAAGGGATGAGATGGAGGGGAGGGTGTGAGAAAACTGAAAATAGGAGGCGAGGAGATGAACAAGAAGTGGTAGCCAAGTAAAGAGGAAGTGAAAAGAGTGGGGAAGAAGTTGAACGCGAAGAGATGATGGGAAGAGTGGAAAAGAGGCATGTAGAGGAGTTGAAGGGGAGGGTAACGAGGTGGATATGGGGATAAGGAGAGAGGTAGATGAGATGTGGATAAGGAGGGAGATGGATGAGATGTGGATAAGGAGGGAGATGGATATGATGTGGCTAAGGAGGGATGTGGATGGTGGTGGACGGTACGTGGGGAGTAATTGCTATCATCGGGGCGGGTTTATGATCGGCTGGGGAGGCACGATCGGCCCATTCATCACTCCCAGTCGCCGTCCAGCCTTCATTAACAAACTTTGCCCTTTTGTGGGTCACTTGCTGGACTCTTGCCTCACCCCTATATGCTCCCCTCACCCCTCCTAATCTCCCCTTCTCCTCCTAATCCCCCCCACCCCTCCTAATCTCCCCCATTTTCTATCTTTTAATTTTCCCCCCCTCTCCTTTTCCTCTCTGTAATTTCACCCCTTTTAATTCTTTATATGCTTCTCTCCCTTCTTTTCCTAATCTCCCCCTCTCCCTCTCTCTCTCTATTTGTGGCGCGTCAACCCCTCTTCCTAAACAACCCCTTTCCCTCTCTCTGCATGCTATTCTCACCTGCTTTCATCCTAATCCTCCGCTCTCCCTCTCTTCCTAATTTCCAGCACCCTTCCATGCTTCCCTCCTCTTCACCATGCTCACCTCCTTCTGATCCCTCTCCCCTCTACTAATCTTCTCTGTATATGCTCCCCTCCCCCTCCTCATTTAATCTCCCCGACCATCCTCCCTCACCAATCACCCCTGCTTGGCTCACCCACCAATCACCCCCAACATATCTCCCCCTCTTCTCAAATCTCCTTCATTTTAGTCTTACCACAACCTCTGATTTAATTCCTGAACCCCGATTTTATTCCCCAACTGCTGATTTTATTCCCCAACTGCTGATTTTATTCCCCAACTGCTGATTTTATTCCCCAACCCCTGATTTTATTCCCCAACCCCTGATTTCATTCCCCAACCCCTGATTTTATTCCCCAACCCCTGATTTTATTCCTGAACCTCGTATTTTATTGGTTTATTTTCATTTCACATCCAATGGTCTTTCTTCCCAGTGCATCCGTACTCAAACCTGGTTATTCCCCAGTCACGTATTATATTTCTCAGCCTTTAAAATACTGCTTGATGATATTTATCTGTGCATCCATTCACTCATATATCTTTCCTGTCTACCTGTCTGTGTACGTTTATCTATCTGTCTGTCTGTCTATCTATCTATCTATCATTCCTACCCACACCTCCATCGCCTCTGGTCTTACTCTAACCACTAGCATTACTTTTTACCCCTTGATTATATTTCTTATGATTTCACTTCCCAATCTCCCTTCGTGCCCTCTGACACTTCCCCCTCTCCCCCTCCTCATTCCTCTTTCCTCCCCCTACCTCTCCATGTCCCCTTCCTCCCTCCTCTTCCCTTCCCACTCTAATCCTCCTCCTCCTCCTCCTTTCTTCCTTTAGTTCAGTTGCCCTTCCCTTTCTTACTTCCTTCTTATTCTTATTCTTCCTCCTCCTCCTTCCCTTTCATACACTCTATCACTTCATCTTTCTGTCCTCCTCCTCCTCCTTCTTTTTCTCTTCCTTAGTTCCCCTTTCTATCCTCCCTTTCCCTCCTCCCTTTACAAATATTATTTCTACCCCTTTATCTTATGCTCTCCTTCCATCCCCTTCTCTTCCTTCTCTCCCTCCACTCCTCCCTCTCCTTCTCCCCCTCCCCACCTTCCCTCACCCATTACCCCCTCCCCACCATTACGATCCCCCATTATTTACACCCCATAATATTAACCTCAGCCCCAGTACTGCATCTTTACCTCCATATTTCATTTTTTCCACTCATTTTTCATCTATTCCCACATTAGCCCATCACACATCCCAATTTACTACATTCCTTCCTTGCGTCTGTTTCCCCTTCACGGTTTCGCCTTTTTTTTCCTTTTTTTTCTGGATGTCTGTCGGTCTAGCGTCTATCAGTGTCTATCTGCATCAATTTATCTGTCTAGCTGTCTGTCTTTCTATCCAGTTGTCTCTGTGTGTCTGTCTGTCTCTGCCTATACATGCCCCTGTCTATCCGTCTTTCTGCATATGTATGTTAATCTGCCTACCTACCGTATGTGTGTCTCCGTGTCTGTCTGTCTGTCTGTCGGTCTGTCTCTTCATATCTGCCCATTTATGCATTTTTGAGCCTGTCTCTGTGCTTGTTTGTTCATTTTAATAATCAATCTCCATCCTAATCGATATTTGTCCATCTCATACCAGACTCAGTATTCAGAGTCTACGGAGGTTGCGGCAAAATACTCAGCCAGCCCTTTCAATCACCACTCACGTCCGCTCATTTCCACCACTCCAAGTCTCCTCCTTCATGTACCCACCTATTTTATTCATCCACCTGGTTCTAGGCCTTACTTTTCCTCATCCACTCTATCAGCTTCTTCTGTCGTCTTAATTTTGTAGTAGTTTCATTCTCCAGTCCATCCAGCTGTCGAAACCTCAATCCATTCGTCTTAAAAATTTTTGGTGGGGAAAGGGGGGGGGATTTCACTTTTTTTTTTTATCCCCATTTTTTTACTCGCTACACACTCCATCACTTTCTTTCCCATTCTTTTTCAGTGCATTGATCCTCTTCTCAGCTCCATTACTTCGTTAAATTTTACCCTTCACCTCAAATATCGTATTCTGAGTGGAGATGGGACGCTCTTGTGCATTCCCTTCACCGCCTTCTGTCTCTCTTGTCCCCATATATATCCAACGTTCTCATATCTCTTTCCTGCTTCAACACACCACCTCTCTTATTCCCCCATCCTCTTCCTTCACCCAACTCCTTTCACTCCCCTTTCCCTTCCATCCCCTTCCTTCCCTTCCCCCTTCTTCCCTTCCTCCCTTCTTCCCTTCCTCCCTCCTTCCCTTCCTCCCTCCTTCCCTTCCTCGCACCTTCCCTTCCCCCTCTTTCCCTCTCCTCCTCCTCCTCCCCTCCTCTCCCACCCTCCTTTTCCCCCAAGTCGCGATGCTTCACACGATTTATGGCGAAAATCCCTCTAGATAAAAAAGGAAATAATTTATGGTTGGCTGTTAATGGTGTGGTTTTTCTCGTGAGTGTATCGTGGTCATGTGTGGCCGTGAGTGTACTTCAGGAAATTATCAGGGCACAAGAGTACATGATTACAGTGGGCGATGTAATGAGTTGAGCCGGATTAAGGAGAGAAACTAGTAAACTTAAACGCACTTCCATCAACCCTCCAGCATTAGGACCATTTTCATTACACCCTTGCTCTCTCCTGGCAGTTTTATCCAGCTTGGAAGAACACCCTATACCCTCTTTATTCTAACCTGGCCTAAATTTTCCGTCTCTCCATCTTGAAAGCCGCATTGCAGCAAGAGATGAAGGCCTGAATATGATGCCAGTCACAAAGAAGCTCTATGAAAGGGATGTAGAGCCATATCATTACCTCTTCGACCAATGAGCTCAGTGATGTAGGCCTCAGAAGGACGAAATTCTGGGCCAAGTTGGTGTGAAATAACTATAGTGGTGAAGGGGTAGGTACAATTATATCAGATTCTTCCAGTGTAACAAGTCTCACGTGAGGTGGAAAAATAAGTCATTATATCGAGAGGGTCAAGAAGGAAGCTATAACACACGAACCCAGAACTTTATCTGATCAGGAACTTTTTAAATAATTGTTCTGCATCTCCCTCCAGGATAAAGGAGAAGGGATGTTTAGCCACGTTGTTCATCTCTGTAACATAGGACGTAAAGCTTGTGGTGGGTTATTAAGGCCCTTTTCCGGGTTACAGAGCCACCACGTCATCTAGTTCACCACAATTAGTTCAAGGCGATTACCCCAAGTCTTCATTTCACCTGCCAACCAAAGAAAGGGGGATGGACACCTGAGCTGAGTGACACTAGTGCCCACACCAGGATCGAACCCCGGCGCTATCGGGCAGGATGGCGCTCAGTCATTGATACCAACCACTTATTCCAATTTGATCCAGAGAACATTGGAAGTAAATCCAGAATATAATGAAAGATTCCAAAATATAATGAAAGTAAATCCTGAATATAATGAGAGTAAATCCAGAATATAATGAGAGTAAATCCAGAATATAATGAGAATAAATCCAGAATGTAATGAAAGTTAATCCAGAATCTAATGAAAGTAAATCCAGAATCTAATGAAAGTAAATCCAGAGTACAATTAAAGTAAATCCAGAATATAATGAGTAAATCCAGAATGTTATGAAAGAAAATCCACAATATAATGAAAGTAAATCCACAATATAATGAAAGTAAATCCACAATATAATGAAAGCAAATCCACAATATAATGAAAGTAAATCCAGAATATAATGAAAGCAAATCCACAATATAATGAAAGTAAATCCACAAAATAATGAAAGTAAATCCACAAAATAATGAAAGGGAAATCCACAAAATAATGAATGTAAATCAGCAGTATAGACCATTTTTTTTTTTTTATTAGTCAATTCTTAACTGTGTAAATGTCCTTTATTAAACACACACACACACACACACACACACACACACACACACACACACACACACACACACACACACACACACACACACACACACACACACACACCTGACTAGTTCCCCTTTGTTCTGCTTCACCTGTGTTCTGGCCAGGTGATCAACAGACGAACAGGTGTTGCAAGTGACGTCACTACACACCTGTTCTGTCTGTGTCCCTCCATCACACACACACTGGCAGGAAAATAATAGGGAAAAATAGGGGTTGGAAGGCAATGTTAAGGGTGGATGATTGCTGGCGAAAAATGGGGTGTGTCGTGGGAGGAAGGGTGGAGTTGGGACAGATGTACCTTGAGGTGCGATTATAGAGGCCACCCCTCACAGGATGCGGTTTCAGGCGACAGACAGGTAGATGGACAGTTAGGCAGACATCAGGGCGGTTAGATAAAATGATAGATGAAGGTAAAGGTGGATATAGATGTCTAGCTAGATTGATACTCACGGAATTACCTGAAGTCTTTTATATGTCAGAAAATATTGAAAAAAAAGTGGTAGGTCATTAATGCTAATAAATTTGTTGTCCATGAATGGGAAAGGAAGGGTAGCGATACCTAGGAAGTAAGAGAGAGAGAGAGAGAGAGAGAGAATCGTGCAAATTTTCACGGCGAAACTTTAACAAAAAAAAAAAAAAAGAGGAAGAAATAGTGGAAGCATATTAATGAAAGTCATGTTCCATTATAAATTTCATTTGACTAATAGTGTTGTTACGAAAATCTATTGAATATGAAGAATTTAAACCATACTTCTAATTAATGGTTCCCTTCATTTCTCCACAGGTATGTTCCAAATGACTGCAGTTGTCCAGCAAGTGAAGAATTGCAGAGGTGTTGCGCGGGTGAGTTTGCAAGCCCAGTCATATAATTCTTTCAGTGCAAGGACGTCTTTTGTATGCTATTCTCGCAGTCACCAGACGATTTTATTCAGCTTAAGGAGAGCTCTATTGTGAAGGGATTGATGAAGGCCGTATACAATCCCCGAATTTGAAATGTTTTGGGGAGATCTCACCTGGAAGAATAGTTAAATGAAGTGCAGTGTCTCTCCTAAGCTGAATAAAATCGTCTGGAAATGGCAAAAATAGGGTAAAAAGTGGACTCGATTCGAAGAGTTTTAAGTATCTTCCTAGTTAATTTTTTGTATACATTGTTAAAAGGGAATCAGTCCAGACATGTATTATTTTAGTAAAGATTTAGGTTATGCTTTTCCGGCTTCCCATATGATTTTTTCCCCAATATAGGAGGCCTTCTACCTTTCCCATATAATTTTATTCACTTTACAAAGGACCTCTAATACTGCATTGGGTAATGAAGGCTGTATCTAACCTTTAATAAGAAGGGTCTGTAATGAGCTGAAGCAAATTATTAGATGTTAAAATAGAGACAGAATTACGTCGCTGTGTTCAGTGGTTAGAAATAGGGAAATATGCTCCCTTTTTTTTTTTTTTACTGTTTCTTGAGTCATATAT
Source organism: Coenobita brevimanus (assembly GCF_032717465.1). Lineage (NCBI taxonomy): Eukaryota > Metazoa > Arthropoda > Malacostraca > Decapoda > Coenobitidae > Coenobita > Coenobita brevimanus. The sequence continues at coordinate 1,660,844 of NC_137034.1, forward strand.
AGTTTTTAGTAAGAGAAATTCAGGGTATATTGACTAAGAGGGAATAAAGAGTACATTTGCGATTTTTTGCCTATGTACGAATGCATTGATTTCTGCTGATGGTCGTTATAAATAAACACACACACACACACACACACACACACACACACACACACACACACACACACACACACACACACACACACACACATTATTTTAAACATTTGTGCAGTTAGTCGAATGTTGAAGAGAAAAAACATTACATCAGACAATTCACCACTTAGCTAAATTGGTCTTTTTTTTAATTATATTTCTGTGCAAGGGGTATATCTATAGAACAGTGCTTAAAAATAAAAAAATAATGATAAATAAGGTGCATAAATAAGGATGAAAAGTAAGGAAGCTAGTTTATAATGACGAGGACAAATGGTCGTTGGCAGCACTATATCACAGAGTTCATGAACGTAATAGCTTTTCATATATCGCGTCCACAGTCATCTTTTTACTTATTCCACTGTGGCTATAAGAGAGAGAGAGAGAGAGAGAGAGAGAGAGAGAGAGAGAGAGAGAGAGATAAGGGAGGTACTGAGAGAGAGAGAGTGAGAGAGGCGGAAAATATAGAAAGATACTTTAGTTATAAATAAGAGAGAGAGAGAGAGACTATTCAGGTCATCAGGCTGTACTCGGTGTCATATTTATAGCGGTAGCCACAATGAGGTGTAAGGGCATTACTGTGACATCATGCCTCTCTCTCTAAGGCAGTGGTTCGTAAACTTTTTCAGTCCGGATATTCCCACGTTCAGCTCGAAGCCAACGTGATACCCGGACTCTAATATCATTACTCGTTTCACTTTTATTTTTCTGTTAAAAAGATTGTCATTGCTTTGTCTTTTTATATGGACCGACAAGGAGAACCCGGTCTGGCATAGGCTACACAAGAATGTTCATTATTTTTCATGTTGCCTTTCTGAATACCCCCACGAATCCATTTTGATACCCCTTTAGAGGTATTGAGGCACTACTTTAAGAACACCTGCTCTAAAGGTAGCGATAAGGTAACACAATTGCCTCCTTTCGCAAATAACACTCCGTTCGGCTTCTTCTTAATATATCATTCTCATTCTCAGCGGCGTGGAAATAACAGTTGACACATTTAACCCTAGACTAAAGTGACCTAGTGACATATCCTCTTGGTTCTATGAGGCTCCCCGACACATATTTCCAATAGATATACTTCTGTTTATAGAGCGTTTGTATTCTTGGATAGCCTATGTAACCTTCCCTCAGTCGCCTGGAAACATTAGTTGATGTAAATATCCATAAACTAGACTAGACTGCCTAGGTGCTGTCTTCTTGTATTAGTTATGAGAAGGTAACCAGGTGAACTCCTGTCCCTCCTAACCCCCTCGTCCCTCCCTCGCACAACAACCCCCTCTACACAAACTCCCCACCCCAGACAACCTCACCCCGTTCTCCTGTTTGGACGAACGCTTTGGTAGAGCTAGATAAATAGATAGACAGGTTAGTAAGCAGACAAATATCTCCTTCCATCCATCAAGAGAAGCAGAAAGCAAAAATGTGGAAGAACACTAAATTACAGATATTCATATGGGCAGGAAGAAACAACCAGACAGACAGACAGCCAAGTACATTCCCCCCCTTCCCCACCCCACGCAACCACCCTCCTCCACCCACGACATCCCCCTCCCCCGACAGCCCCCTCCAGACGAACACCTTGGTAGACACATTGATTTTCCACACAAAAGCCATCGACGGGGCCCTAGTCGATGCCAGTGCCCAGGATCAATTGGGACTCTGTGTGTGTGTGTGTGTGTGTGTGTGTGTGTGTGTGTGTGTGTGTGTGTGTGTGTGTGTGTGTGTGTGTGTGTGTGATATGAGCGCAAGGTGTGTGTGAGTGTCTCAGTGTGGAATGGTGGGACTATATGAGAGTATGTATAAGGTATGGCAATAATAAGTGAGGTGTTGCAGTGTGTAGAGGTGTCTGTATGGGTGTGTATGTATATGCTATGGCAGTACTAGGTGTATGTGAGGTGTTGGAGTGTGTAGAGGTGTCTGTATGAGTGTGTATGTATATGCTATGGCAGTATGAGGTGTATGTGAGGTGTGGGAGTGTAGTAGTGGGGTTATATGAGTGTATGTATATATTATGGCAGTATTAGCCGTATGTAATGTGTAGCAGTGCCTTCCCCTCGCCAGTGACTTTCAAATGCCATATGCCATAATAAAAGTAAATCAAGAAAGAAGGGTGAGAAAGTCCTGCAAAATAACTGGGTGAGTGAGAATGTGTTAACTGGAAATGAACTGGGCAAGGGTTGTTCGTATGTTAAGCTTCTGTCACTGGTTGAATGCTGAGAAAAAGTCTTGCAGGTTGTTACAAGAGTCAGTGGGCCTTAAAAGACAACACTACTTCACACACACACACACACACACACACACACACACACACACACACACACACACACACACACACACACACACACACACACACACACACACACACACACACACACACACACACACACACACACACACACACACACACACACACACACACACACACACACACACACACACACACACACACACACACACACACACACACACACACACACACACACACACACACACACACACACACACACACACACACACACACACACACACACACACACACACACACACACACACACACACACACACACACACACACACACACACACACACACACACACACACACACACACACACACACACACACACACACACACACACACACACACACACACACACACACACACACACACACACACACACACACACACACACACACACACACACAGAGGCATTAACACCCATGCCAACCCTCACAGCCACACCTCACATTACCACACCATACAATGTAGCGTCTGTTTGGCTTATTGAATGCACTGGGTCGCCATTTTTTTAAAATCAAACTTATCTTCAAAAATGCTAATATTCCCTTAGAAATAAAGGTCAGATTGGAACAAAACACATCAAATTATACCAGAAAAAGAAAAGCCCCATTAAAAAGAAATATGTCTAGCAACGAGGAAAAGCGCCATTGATGATTAGGATTGAAGTGCTTTTATTTAGTCGATCTGTGAGTGACAGGAATATTGCCCAACACCCATGAAAAAAACCTCCGTAATCAGTCAGCCTTTCAGTGTACAGTTGAAGATAAAGTTTCACACATATTCCGCCTCGTCCTCTTGTCATTTTCTACTCCTGGCTAAAATTCACAACCTGAGAGAGGCTTGATATGTCTTTCAGCCCATAGTCTGTTGATGCTCTTGATGCGATACGATGAGCATTCGCTCTGGATAATATTCCTAAGCTGAGAGAGGCTTGGTATGTTTGTATGCCCATAAATTCATCTACATGATGGGTTTGGGAGGAAAGGTACGAGCATGCCTAAAGTGTGAAATAAGATGCAGTGTAACGGTACCGGGTATGCATAATTTTGTCTTTTGATGCGTGTAGGGGGAAAGTGACGGACATTCCACAAGTATGAAGTAAATACAAGGTAACAGTGGACGTATTTTTCCTTTTTGATGCGTCTGGGAGTAAAATGACGGATATGCTCTAAGTGTGAAATAGATGCTGGGTAACAGTAGGCGTACTTTTGCCCCGAGTGTACCTGGAGGCATTGATTTAACGTTGTTTGTCCCGGGGTCGTGACAGGCGGGGCAGACATGCTAATTTTACCCTCACCACGACAAGGAGAGCTCCGGTGTCACTTCGCATACCGACTCTTCTCATCTGCTTCCTCTTCCTCCTCCTTTTGCCCTTCCTCTTCCTGCTCATCTTTCACCGCCCTTTCTTCTCGTATTCCTACTCTTTCGTACCCTCCTTCCTACTTTTCCCATTTCTCCCTTTCTGACTCCTATTTCCTTCTTCCTCCTCTTCCTTTTCTCTTTCCTATTCTTCCACTCCTTTGCATTCACTTTCTGTTTTCCCTTCCTTCTGCTCATCTCCCTGTTTCTCGTCTTATTTATCCTCTTCCATCTTCTTTCTCCCTTCCCATCTCCTTCTCCACTTCCTTCGGCTTCCTTTCCTTTTTAATCTCATTTTCTTTTTGTTTCATTTCCTTCTCTATCTCCTTTTCCTTCTGCCTCCTTTCCTTCCTTTCTCTCCTTCTCCTTCCGCTTCCTTTCCTTCCCGATCCCCTTTTCCTTCCCTTTCTTCTTTTCCTTCTCATTTTCCTTTTGTCCTCCTTATTTTTCCTCTTTGTCTTTCATGCCTTTGTCCTCATCACTTCTTTCTCTTTTCTTTTCCTCGTACTCATTTTCTGTTTACTCTCCTAATCCTCCTTCTCTTCCTTCCTCCTTAACCTCCATTTTCTCTCATTCCTCTTCTGTCCCCTCCCCTCCTCTTCCTGTTCCTCCCCCTCCTCTATCACTTGCCTCGCTACCTTAAGTTATAAACACTTGGCCATACTCATATACGTGCAGATTTATATCTATCTATCCAGCTCTGTCTGTCTATCTGTGCAGCTTTATCTATCCATCTATCCATATTTCAGTTCTCTATCATAAATGTATTAATGTATGTAGATAGATAGATATAAGAAATGGTCATCGTATGGGTAAAGACTAACACTAGCTTTACATGAAGTTCACAGAGTCTGCTAGATTTATAAACATTACGTGTAAATGGAATACCGTAATAAGAAGCGGTAATTCGTAATAAGTTAACCCTTAATGGAAACTTCAGGGGCTACTCTTTCACACAGAAAAATTGCGACTCAATGTGATAAACAGATGACGTGCGATAAAATTGTCTAAACCCCGAAGGAGTTCATTGGCTCTTTATTTCAAGCCTTATTGGATGAGAGAGAGAGAGAGAGAGAGAGAGAGAGAGAGAGAGAGAGAGAGAGAGAGAGAGAGAGAGAGAATTTAGCTCAGCGAATTAAGCTAGACGAAATCATTAATATATACTATGTAGCTTTTTCATGTCATTTCAACTTAGGTAAAAATGAGTCGGGTGTGTGCAATTCTAGGCTTTTATTTTTTTTCCATTTTGGGTCGAATTTATGCGCTTTATGAAAGAATTAATACCACTGTGGATAGAATTTGTCATCATGGGTCGAGTTTATCATTCTGAGGCGAAATTCTGTATTTTTGGAGAGAACGTATTTAATTTTGCTGCCAAAGTATCATTATAGATTTAATTAATACCATTTCTGAGCCAATTTCTTTATGGAATTAGTTTATGTTAGGTCAAATTTATATTTTTCCGGGCCTATCTTATTTAATTTTATGTTATTTGGGACTGAATTTAGGCCACTTTGGGTCTCAGTATGTGTCATTTTGTGCAAAGTTTCTGCACTGTGTTCCTTTGTGTGCATTGCCTGTACGTTTGTGCACAGAGTATAATTTGTCAGGTCAAATTTATAGTATTTTGGACCTGTTTTCTGTCATTTTGGGTCGAATCTGTGTTATTTGGGACAGAATTTGTGTCACGTTGAGTCTCAGTTTGTGTCATTTTGTGTAAAGTTTCTCCTGCAGTGTTCCTTTGTGTGCTCAGTCATACGCTTGTGCACAGTCACCCAGATACACCTGTGAACCAGTGAATGTACCCTTATCTCTCTCTCCCCCTCGTGTGTTTCGTTATATCTGCTATTCATGCACACGTGTACAGATGTTTCTCGCACCTGCATCCCTGACACGGTTCATTGTCTCCATGGTTCTCTCTGTCATGATGCTTTCGACGACACTTAGCTGCACAAGAGAGGAAATATAATACTCTACTCTTTTCACTGTACCTTGGCTTAAGAGTGCCACCCCTCCATCTTGAATGCTGAATAATATAACAATAGATTAATACAAGAATATGAGGCTGGTCACGAAGAAGTGTTGTAGAAAAGATGTGGAGCCACAGTATTGTCATTTTCTGCCAGCGAGCTACTTGAAATAAGCTGCAAGACAGTGATAATGTGGACCAAGTTAAAGTGAATGGAATGTAGTTATCTCAAAGCATGGATATAAGTCTAGTAATGGATTGTCAAATGTTAGACGATTGCTGTAGCACAAAGGAAGGACTGTAACACCAGATCATTGAGGGAGTATAATACCAGATAACTGAAGGTATATATATTTTAGATAAAACAGATGGAACGGAAATTATTATAAATTATGAAAATTGTTTTTTCTCAGAAAGGAATATTGTTATAGATTATGGAGGATGATTTTAGTGTTTTTCATGGTTCTACATTATACATAAGAAAACTGAGATAATATGCATAACACCAGGTATATGTGAAATAATGGAAAAGATATGTGTTAGTATTCATTTATGAGAAAGGGAGGGGCTGTGAGCGTGCTAGAGAAAGGGATTTATTTATTTTTTTTTATTTTTTTTTTATTTATGACAGTATTCTAAGTTCAGCCTCTATACAGACTAACAAATAATATACACAGCACCAGAAATAGGAAAATGTACTTGGGGGAGGCGGTGGCTGAATCGGTAGAGAGGCGGCTTGCCGTCCTGATCGACCGAGGTTCGAATCCTGGTTGGGGCAGGGGACAATTTAAGGATTTGAATTTCATAAAAAGCAGACTTTCCTGATCTACCAGATGACCCGCCGACATGTCGTAAAAATATCCCCGCTAATACCAATACACCAGTCCTGTATGATCATCCCTAGCATGTATTCAAAATGGACGGTGGGTGTTAGCGCCGAAGTGGTGACATGTGGAGGTGTAGGAGGACTACTGGGCCTTGGGATAGGCTACTGCCCCCGAGATATAGGCCCTGAAGCCTTTGCCTAGAGTCGGACACATAGAAAAAAAAAAAAATGAAGCCTTATCGTACATTATGGTTGTGTGTGTGTGTGTGTGTGTTTGCTGTAGCGAGATATGCCAGAAAAAGGGGCAGGATCTTCCAGTATTCAAGGACATATCTACAATTTTGTAATTAATGCACTGACTGATCGAGGCAAACAGAAGGGAAGCAGTGGTGATCTGGAGCCATATCATATATTTTAGGGGACAGGATATACATTGGAAGGGAATAACTCTTCGGGTATTTTTTCAGTTAACTCCTGTTTCAATATTCTCTTTTATACTGAGACCAACAGGTGTCATACTAGCAGATGGGGAGCTGGGATGATGTAAGACTGTATTGTATTATAATGGGAAAAGAGGAAGGGAAATTATGCTGGTGAGAGGGACTGAATTTTCGAATTTTTCTCAATGGACAGTTTTTCAGAGCTCCAGATCATGCGTTGGAGAGCAAAAATAATATTCACGATCTTTAACTGTGATGAAGTAAGGGTGTATAGTATAAGAGGGAAGGTAGGAGCGATTTTGTTAAAGGGATGAGTTTGCGTTAATTTCTCATGTAGGATAATTTTCACAGTTCCTCATCATACATTGGCGAAACGAGAAATGTAAAAGCATACAGTGAAGAAGCAATATAGAAGTGATTATGTCAGAGAAATGGAACTTATTTTCGATTATCATCACGTGGGACATTATTCAGAGCATCACATCAAAACAGACTAACGAAAGTAAAGCTCCACATCTAAACAGATTAACAAAAACAAGTTCCATATCTAAAAAGGCTAAGAAATATAAAGCTCCACATCTAAACACACTAAGAAAGATAACATGCATAATACCAGTGGGGAAGCAGAAAATAAAGAGATTGAGGATTTAAAAGTGATTACTTTGGCCCTTACGCTGGAAAAAAAAGGAGTATGTGTTTCAGTATTTTCCTCAGACATCTCTCCTAGTTCCTCATCACACAGGCTAACAGAGATCGAGCCCATAATACCAATCAGGGACAGAGTGGTGATGTGAGGCTACCTAGTACAATAAGCACAGGTGTGTTCCGATTACAGGTGCCTGGGGAGGGATGCACCTGTGACGCGTTGCACGAACAATGATAATTATCCCAGTACACATGTGTCGCAGGGAGACGTGGCTGGCGTGATCCGGATGTGATAATACACACACACACACACACACACACACACACACACACACACACACACACACACACACACACACACACACACACGTACGTCCCTTTCACAGTTACTGATCTTTATTCCCACTGTACCAGCCTTTGTTGATTTTGCCTTTTCCCACTTGTACCAATGTACTAACGTCTTTCCCAGTCTAGGTTTTGCACTTGCAGCCTTATATCCCAGCCCACACCAGTACCTGAACTCTATGCTTGGCTTCACAGTTGTATGTTCCTATCCATACCAATACCGTCTTTCTAAAATCTGAGTGTCTTAATTGCTGCTCTATTTTAACCCATACTGATGTCGCTCTCCTCCCTGACTTTTGTTTCATAGTTGCTGCTGTTTTCTCGATCACTGATAATTCCTAATGTTGTCTTAAGTTGAGGTTCACAGTCGTTTTTCCCGTCCCTCTATGTTTGTTGACTCTGGAATCCTCTAAACTCCTTTTTCTTAGTGATTTAATCCCCAGTCTATAACATGTGTATTACTGTTAAAAAAATTGCCGATATTCAAGAGATATAATAACGTACAGGAGAGCATTAAGGTGCTGTATGGAAAATAAATAAGTAAGAAGTTAGATGAAGTTTCCCATGCTAGTGAGAAGACAACCTACCCTTTGTTAAAACTAGATTGAGAGGCTTTCATGCTAACAAAATAAGGTATCTTAATTTGACCATCTGGGGTTTAATCAGTCTTGGTCAAGCTGGGGACTGGTGAGGTTTGGCCAGGGGAGAGAGAGAGAGAGAGAGAGAGAGAGAGAGAGAGAGAGAGAGAGTTATCTTCCTAGTTTCGTCTGAAGAAAGTTTGCAACTGGCGAAATACAGTGAAAACCCAGTCTCTGCCAGTGCGTGTTTCAGGAGATTCGACTTTTCCTCTATGTATTCGTCAAACTTTGGGTAGATTCTCTCTCTCTCTCTCTCTCTCTCTCTCTCTCTCATTGTGTGTGTGTGTGCGTGTGTGTGTGTGTGTGTGTGTGTGTTTGTGTGTGTGAACGAAGAGCTGTGACACCGGCCTTTTGTCTCCAGAGCTCGCAAAAAAAAAAAAAAAAAAAATTAATAAATAGATAAATAAATTCGTATTCTGTTTGTGGAGAGGTCCTAACTCCTTTTCCTGTGCGAATTATTTTGCTCATTAAACCGTATCATCCACTTGTATTTTATTGATGCAAATTAGGTCGATATTAAAATGATACAAGCAGCGTTCGAGAACATATTAAAGTGTAATACGCAAAATAAATCGCTAAGAAAGAGGTGCTAGGAGCCTTCTGTTCCACCTAGAATACAGATTATGGTTAAGATAGTTCCTTCAGTATATGGATAAAAGTGCCTAGCGATAAAAACAACAATAATAATAATGAAAATAATAATAATAATAATAATAATAATAATAATGATAATAAATAATTATGATTATTATTGTTATTATTATTATTATTATTATTATTATTATTATTATTATTATTATTATTGTCAGTTACGATAACCAGCAAGAATAGGTGGAGGAGGAGGAGGAGGAGGAGCAGGGGAAGGATGGCCAGAGAGAGTGGAGGAGGAGGACTAGGGCGAGGGCTAGGACGGGACGAGGAAGAGGACGAGAACGAGGAGAGTGATAATGCAAAGACTGTCACTGTTCAGAAGAGGTAGTGTACTTGATTGTCTTCTCTCACTGTGGCAGGTGTTCGCTGAGTGTAGGGTGGTGGTGTGGCTCTGACAGGTGTGGGCCAGGTGATTAGGGTGTAGACTGAGTAATGGGCCTTTCAGTTTATATATGAGGTTGTATGTATGTATGTGTGTATGTATACCAGTGTGTTGGGTTTGTGAATGCATGTATTGTGGTATGTCTAGATGAAGAGTTGATCATGTATGTATGTGTATGTATGTATGTGTGTTTGTATACCAGTGTGATGGGTTTGTAACTGCATGTATAGAGTGATATGTATGGACTCGTATATATATGTATACCAGTGTGACGGGCCTGTGAATGCATGGATGTGTTACGTAAATCATTCTAACATCGCGATACTCTGCAAAAATAACGTAAAGAATGATATTAACTAGCCATAGGGAAAATAAATCGCTATGGAAGAGGTGCTGGGGAATCTACTCACCCGACGAGGATACGGGGCAAGGCGACATGGTACAGAGAGAGAGAGAGAGAGAGAGAGAACTGCTGTATCTTCCCAGAGTTTGACGAATACATAGCTCTCTCTCTCTCTCTCTCTCTCTCTCTCTCTCTCTCTCTCTCTATCTCTCTCTCTCTCTGTGAAGTTCAAAATCGACTGGCGTCAGCTGGAATAGAAAATGGAGCTTTTGCTGGCCATGAGAATTACCAATGGCAGTAGGCTGTTCCCTCTGTTTTTACCATCTCATGATCGGAACAACTCTAGTACGGTTTATCGGTAAATGCTAAACGATCTTATTCATCTGATGGTGCTTCATAGGGATCTGTGGATGTTAGCTGTTATTTTGTTTAATTGTTTGTTTGTTTTTGTTCTTGCTTGACCTTCTTCTGTCTGGCCGAGCAGACTCGTCAGCCACAGGTAAGGACTGCTTCTGTGGGACCATCTAACAGGAACAGTACAGTACATACACCGTGTAAGAAACCCACGCCCCCTTGTGGTAGACAGCGCCTAGCCAGGGTCGAACCAGGGTCCTTTCCACGGCGAAGTGTAGGGAAATATTAGGTTTGGCTCCCGATTGGACGCCGCAGCTGCTCTACGTAGGGTCAACAGCGCCACCACGTGCAGGTTACTCAACAGACCCCAATGTCGATAGTAGCAATAGCCGTTCCCACAGCTTAATCGAGGTGAACACTGAAGTATAACCATCATTTGCATACAGTACGTGATCCGCCCCGCCCCTCCAAAGCTGGCCACTTCAACAATGATGGCAGGTTATGGCGACACGGTGCCTCTGCTGCCATAATGAGGGCGGCAGGAGGAAACAGCAGGAGGCAAGTGGGGGTGTCGCCGCCCACGCCTGCAGAAATGGTCCTCTGGCACGGTATACGGGCGTCATTATGATACGCTGAGTTTTCCGGGTTGCGCTCTCTCTTGTATCGTATGCTTAGTTCAAGATAATTGTAATGCGCGCGCGCGCGCACACACACACACACACACACACACACACACACACACACACACACACACACACACACACACACACACACACACACACACACACACACACACACACACACACACACACACACACACACACACACACACACACACACACACACACACACACACACACACACACACACACACTTTGGAAGGCGAGAATGCCCATTTTTATCAGTCACTGTGCTTGTAATTCTCTTGCACGTTTGCCTTCCTATTTCTGTTCTTGGATCCCTCCCACCTTATGTATATGGGAAAGAAGATTATGATGATGATGATGATGATGATGATGGGCTACCGTGATTTCTGTTCGTTTTAATATCACAATAAAACCACTTCATTTGTAGTTGCCTAGCTGGTCTGATGATGGATGAGTCGCAGAAAGTCATGAGTTAAGCTCTTTAGACTGAGAGCGCTTTACCATACTGTTTCATTCGTATCCCAGACGAGTTCATTCGGGCTACGATAGATGCTTCGAATTCTGGTTTACTTTCATCTGAGGGAAGTCGGTCACACAAGTTAAATATTAAGTCGTGGTTAATGAAATTTGATGAGAGTTATGAGGTAAGAATGAATCTCCTTGGTTAGCAGTCAAAACTTTTCCCTTAAGCCTGAGTATACAAGGCCATCATCTGAGCTGAATGGAGTCGAGGATCTTTGCGATATGAGAGTAAATGCGCTATATTTAGGTTATATAGTGCCTTCATCATCCTATTCAATACTAGATTCCCGTCCTAAGTTGAAAACAAAATCGTCTGTGTCTTAGTTAAAATAAAGACATCCTTGCATTAACTCTGTCAGTCCGATGATGCATTTTCTAAGTTATTCTTGCTGTCTCCAAACGATTTTGATCAGCACAGGAAAGATCTGTTATTAGGGAGAGTGTTGAGGACGATTGTGCCTAACTTCGGGAAGATCTGTAATAGGGAAAGCGTTAATGATTGCCTAGCCCAGCAGTCATGAAAACCTCTGAGCTGAATAAAATCGTCCGGAGATAGGAAGCACAGACTAAAATACAGGTTGTCTGATTCAGAGGAGGTTAACGCGCTACGGTTCATATCCAAGAGGTGGCCAGAGGTTATTCTATCATATAAACATTGCGACGGACACACGATAGTCTGACCTGGTGTCCTCCTGAGTCCTGGGACATCCTGGGCCCAAAAAGAGTACTGTGGGCCTAACCTTGCCCCGCATTCTTGTCTGGGAAGGAATCTCCCTATCACCATCTCGTAAGTGATTTGTTTTGCTCATTACACCTTAACTGTCCTCATCCTCTTTTGTTATGCAATTCCTTCAAGTATGACCACACTCTGTAACATCATTCATTCATTCATTCATTGCCAGACGCCATGTATCCCAAACGGGGTGGTCAGGGGCTTAGAGTTAATTGTTTTACGGGGAGGGGCACTAATCCTCCACCAACCCCACTTGACACGTAGGGAGAACGTTATGCCAACAGCATCTTCTGGTGTTCCCAGGCGGTCACCCATCCAAGTACTAACCAGACCCAACGGTGCAACAGAAGGATATTTACCTGGCATATCCCAAAATAAGTCGCTAAGGAAAGGGTGTTAGGGATTCTTATTAAGCGACGAGACCAGGGGCCTTACCGTTACAGTTTCCTCTCTTTTCCACTCCCTTAGCCACGTCGTGCTAGGGTAAGTTTTAGACTGTTCGCTGTTGCTGTTATGAAATATTTTAGTATTATCACCATTCAGTAATATCTTGCAGTCTTGTTACTTCTCTCTTCCCCTCTCCTGAATGCGTCACCACGACACTATGAATCCCAGAAATATTGGCCAGTTGGTAATAATATTTCTAGAGCGTTTTAATTTTCTGTCTCCACTTTCTCCAGTATTTCCTGCGCTAAGGATGTTTGTAGGACATCACACTATTACTACTGCAGTTGTTGCGCAACCTCGGTCTTTCTGTCCGAGCAGACCCATGAACCGCAGGCAAGCAACTGGACCATCTCGTGCAGTGGACCGATATTCCCGCTGTTCCCTTGCTGTAGACAGCGCCTCTCCACAACGAGAGGCTCTCTACAATTACCCCTGTGAATCCCACCAGTATTGATATAATCCGACTAACATTAGCTCTGGCATAACTCGCTTTTCTCCACATCATTGGACATAGTGCATGGTCGGGAAACTATCCGCAGTCTACCGTGATAATTTCAGCGTGAATCCTATTAGCGTTGGCCTTGTACAGCCACCGCTAATTTTCTGCTACAATTTGTTACTTGTGTATTCCACTTAACCAGCAGTGACTTCCGGGGGAACAGGAAGAGACAGAGTGACGATGTGCATTTATCTTCCCTAGTCCATTAGCCTGGGAGTATATTGGCGGTATTGCACTGTTGCCATGTGTAGGTGCTGGAGATGGGCGCCTTCGTGTGGTGGCCCCCATATAACCGAGCTGGGTACTACCCGGTTAGACAAACGCCCGTCATCTCCCACCACATCCCCTCAGGAAAATTATGGTAGGCTACAGAAGGGCCAGGAGGGCATCATCATCCTGCAGTTCACAGAGTTCACGTTGATTTGAGTCTGGGATTACAACTACCGCTACTGCTGGCATGTTCAGTATTCCACAACACTCAAGAATATTCCCCGTTGCAACAAAGCCAGTATGAAAATGGCTTAATGGTATATAACAGCTCTTATTAGCCAGAATGATATATAGTGGCGTTATTTTATACGTGGTGAACAGCGCTGCCTCTCCCGCTTCTATTGTCATCCGCGTGTGATTGTGGCCGACTGCATAAACGCATAGTCAGGCCAGGAATTTATGTATTTCCTGCACTTATCGTGACAGCGGCGGGCGTTGTTGTGGGGCGGGAGGCGAGGTGTGGTGTTGTGGGGATGACGCACAGCCACGCCGACAACAGTGGTAGGATTCTCGTGGGCTTGGCAGGATTTCAGATACCTCATCCTTAGCCCCTTGTGAATTGGAACGCACTTGTTTTGTTAATGGAAAAGAGGGCATGTAAGCCTGCAACCCCCCCCCCTCCAAAAAATAAAAAATTAAAAGGCAGAAACATTAAAGTTCCGGAGAAGGCTGAACCAGTATCAAAATGCATTTATTTCGAGATGTCTGAACACTGCGTTAAAATTACAGTGAACTATAGGCAAAAGAAAATATAGATTAAGGTAGACAGTTCCGCAGTTAACTATTTTTTTTCTTTTTTCGAGGCGGAGATGCACTAGACAGGTTGGCAATGATTGGCTAAATGCAGCATGTACGAATAACATCTTTGTATTTCAGATAATTCCCGGTTACATACATGAAGGAGTGGGAGAATCGGTTAACTCTTAGATTAGAAAACATGAAAGAAAAAAAATGTGTGAATGCGTTGCTAGACGAGTGCTGCACGCCCACCGTTACTGGGAAGGGATGCTAGCAGTTAATTCAGTAGGTCAGAGAAAGAGTTTGAAGGGAGTCTGAAAGAGGAGGAGAACTGATGCAAGGAATAAAAAATGACTCCAGCCTATTTAGGAGAAACGTATGAGGTGATTTCCCTTAGCACATGTGAGTTGTACCCCACACGTTGGTGAATAAGACCCCATTACAAAGTCAGCAACTTTGGAAGGTTAAAGAGAATACGGAGTCGATTCATTACACTCAGTCTTTGGGAAGCGGATTTTGCAAGAAGTAAATGTGATTTTTTTATGAGAGAGAGAGACAGACAGATAAACAGACAGACAGACAGACTCCAAGGATAATGAAAGACGATGAAGATTTCAGTTGTATTTTAGAAGATTATGTGCTATTCATCTTGAGGACTGTGATAGGATGAATGATGGAATATTTTTTTCATGCAGTAAAAATAAGTCTCTTTTATCCCAGTCATTAACAACAATGACCCTAACAAAACAGGTCTTATTCTCGTGATTTTAGGGGCCTTCAATCACCACTCCCTTAATTAACGCTTTGCATGGGGAAAGGCAGTAAAACGAAATAATGTCAGTAAAAGAATCTGATATTAAAACAAGCCTAAAATAAGTGGTCGAATTCTCTTGGTATTAGGAGACTCGGAATACCCATTGTTATCCTCTTTACTGCTTCTTAGATCTGTTAAATGTGGCCATAGATTACACGCCTGACAGGAATATATTAATGGAGCAGAGTCAGAAATAAATCGGTAAGGAAGAGGTGTTCGTAACCTTCCTAACTGCACCAAAATACCGGCCCTTGATATCACCTTTACTGTGTTGTATGTATTATTGTGAAAAGTAATATCGACCCACTTCCTTACGATAAATAACGAGATAGTGAACAGTGACTCTTGAAACTCAGTGTTGTTGTCTGTGGAAGCTAAACAAACTTTTCAAAATATTGCGTAAAAGTTTCACAATTCTTCGACCAAAGTGCAGCTATATATCCTGCCGCAGCTGTATGGTCAAATACTAAAATGCGTTCGCCTCCCCTCCTTCTCTATCATTGCTCCCTATTACCTTTTCCTAAGCGACTTATTTTGTTTATTACGCCTTACTGTCCTCATTTGTGTTACGTAAATCCTTCCAGTATCGCCATGCTCTGCATATATAACGTGAATAACTAGCCATATCCAGAAATAAATCGCAAAGGAAGAGGTGTTAGGGACCTTCCTTAACCGGCTAGAACACGAGCCATAGTGGAGAGAGGTGCGTGTTATCACCCTTTGCGTAATATTTAAGTGTCCGCGAATTCATTAATAAAACAGAGGCATTAAAGGCAATTGGACTTGAGTATTTCACTGTTAGGTTCAAATATTCTCTCTCTGCTTACACCTGAAGAGGATCCAAGTTTGGCCGAAACTGCTGTACCTCAGTAATAATAATAATAATAATAATAATAATAATAATAAAAAGTATATATCAGTATACAAGGATAATGTATTCCTTCCATGCACGTTTTGCTCAACTGTAAATTTCTGCATAAAACACGGTGATATATTTTGTATGGCATTTATGGATAACATATTGACATAACACAGATAACAGTAAATTGTCGCTAACATGTTACAGAAAATAAATCTCCGGGAAAGATGTGTTGACAGTCTCTTATCCCCACAAGAATACGGCTCAAGGACGCGCTTTCAGTCTGAGGCGTCTTTTTTTTTTTATATTATTTTGCTACCCCTAGGCGACTATATTTTGCCTAAGATATTTCGCCCTGAATGGTTAAGGTATAGCCATCATTAACCTCTCCATTGCCAGATCTCTTTCTCAAGCTGAACAAATTCCCCCGTCAGCAGCAACGACAAAATATAAAGACGTTCGGGGCTGAAGGTATTAAAAAGGATGCTTAATATTTCCGCATCATATGTTGTGTATTATATGTGACATTTTCCCGCACGAAAATACAGCCCGTACGAAGAATGACAGTGTGTAAAAAATTGTACCTATATTGTAAGTAAATATAGATAAACATATTGATATACAGGTACATGTAAAAAAAAATATATATATATCTACAGTATGAGACAAATGTTATGGTGTGAGGTGTGGAAGTGACTGTGCATTCTCAGTGTCTTTTCTAGATTCGTATGTATGTATGTGCCTATCTGTCTAGGGTATCTGTGTGTGTGTGTGTGTGTGTGTGTGTGTGTGTGTGTGTGTGTGTACTATATCGCACCTCCATGTAGGTCAGCTATGCCTATCTAATAATTACACCGCGACAAGAAATCAAGTGTTGAAGGATTTTTTGCAATTCACTCCGAGATAAATTTCCTCCGTGTCAAAGCAAAATCCAGCCCCAATGTTGGTAATCAGCGGTAGGAACACGCATATCATTCACGCCGTCATGGTAGTCAGGGCCGTGATCTTGGAGGTTCAATTATAAGCAGGAGACATGTCGATGAGAATGGGTGAGTGAGTGAGTGTGAGTGAGTGAGTGTGTGAGGGGGGAAGGAGCGGTGTTGTACTGCCTGTGTATGACTCTCACCTTCTTCTGCTGGACGTGAGGTTGGTGTGGGTGAGGCAGGGGATTGATGGATGAGGGAGGCAGGGTGGTAGGCAAGGGTCCTGGGGTAGGGTAGAGGGAGGCAGAGGGATAAATGGTGATGCTGTGTGAGAGGGTGGCAGGGGTCGGTATGGGTGAAGCATTTGGGAGATGGGTGAAGGCAGGGAGGTGATAGGTGTGAGACAGGGAGGTGGTATGGGCGAGGCAGCTAGGCCATGAGGGAGGTGGAGGGACACTAGGGAGAGACTGGGGGATAGAAGGGGAGGTAAAGACATGGCAGGGGGAGACAGGGAAGTGGTACGGCTGAGGTTGAGAGGAAGGCAGGAGGATAAGGAGGTATGGCAGAGGATGGTAAGGGGGATGAGGGGGGAAGTAGGGAGGGAAAGTAGGACTGAGGGAAGTGGGAGGCAGACGGAAGGCTGAGATTGAGTTACTGATTGAGAAGGGGTGAAGCAGAGGTGAGGAAGGATGAGACAGAGGGTGGGAAAGAGATACGGAAGAGGCTAAAAAGGAATAAAGTGGAAGTGAAGCAGAAACGAAGAAGAATCTAAGGCACGGATGAGACAAGAAGTGAGGTAAGGATGAGGCAAGGGTAATGTAGTGATGTGACAGGTGAAGTAGAGGCAAAGAAAGGACGAAGTTGGAGTATGTGAAAAGCAAGGACGTGATAGGTGAAGAGGCTAGAGTGAGGAAAGGATGAGGTATGGTTAAAAGGAGAAGTGACATGGATAAGGCTGTGGGTGAAGTTGGAAGAAGCTGGTGATGAGGTGTGGGTGCAGTGAATGTTTTGACAGGTATGGGTACGATGGAGGTTTTGACAGGTATTGGTTGGGTAAGTGGTAGGTAAAGGGTCAGGCACGGAGCGAGGTAGGAAGTGAATCAAGGAGTAAGGCAGGGAGTAAGAGAGAAGGACTGAGACGGGGGAGGAGAGCGGGACGAAGTGAGGCAGGGTGAGAGACGAGGTTGAGAGAGACAAGGAAGTAAGGCAGGGATAAGGTAGGAGTGAGAGACAGGACTGAGGCAGGAATGAGAGACAGTGAGGCAGGGTGCGTTAAACAGTGCGAGAGGTAAGGAGTGAGGCAGGCGTGGGAGAGACGGTGAGATGAGGCAGGGAAAGTAAGACAGGTGAGAGAGAAAGGGACCGAAGCAGGGGTAAGACAAGGGTGAGAGAGAGAGTAAGGCGGAGGTAAGGGAGGAAGGAGTGAGGCAGGGAGTGAGTGAGATAGACAAGGAGGTGAGGCAGGGGTGTGTTGTGGTGTGGTGTGGCGGGAGGGTCGTTTGTAAGGCAGGACAAGCAATTAGTCTGCGTGCCCCTCCCTCCCCCACCCCTGCACCGCCCCGCCCCGCCCCTCACCACTCAGGTCCAGCCCTCCCTCCTGGTGGCTGCCCCTTCGATATTAACCCTTTCAGTACGAGGACGTCTTGTTACCTGTGCGGCAAGACACCAGGTAAATGAGAATATTACGAGTTTATCTTGTTATTGTTGTTGTTGCTGTTATTGCTGCTATCGTTATTGCTGGTATTGTTATTGCTGTTGTTATTGTTGGTGGAGGAAATTTGGTAATGTGTCTGTACCTTACTAAAACCATTAATCCAATAGTACCAGAGTTCAAGGAGTAGGTTCTCATGGATCCTCCCCACTTCGAGAGCACTTTCAGCCCTATTACTCTTACTTTTGTTTTTTTTCCTCCTCCGCTGTTTTTTTTTTTTTTTCATTTTTGGATGGAACTGTTAAATAACTCTTCACTACACTAAGTAGATCTTCACCGCATTCAGACCACAGCCATTTTAACAGGGTATGCTTTCCTTCCCAGCCTCAACGTTCACCAGAGGCAGAGTTCCAACCCATCCCGCTCAATCCTCTGCTCTCCACGCTTATATTCATCCCACGCTTATGACAGTCTTGTGGCGCAATGGAAGTCACATGATCTACGAATTCCTTTGTTTTATTCTTGTTACCACCAGACGATGTTATTTAGCTTTTGAAGGGAATCTGAAGTGGAACGGTAATATTTAGACTTCCTTAACTCTGTTACTGTAAGATGTATTTCCTAAGTTGAATAAAGGAGCCTGGTTTTAATAAGATAGAAAGAAACGTAATTATAATGAAGGGATGAAAATCACGTGTGACTAAAGTCTCTCTCTCTCTCTCTCTCTCTCTCTCTCTCTCTCTCTCTCTCTCTCTCTCTCTCTCTCTCTCTCTCTCTCTCTCTCTCTCTCCTTCATCATCATCAGTAGTTATTTGTTGAGTGCATGGAATTTGCCCACATTGAAATTACTAATAATGTTGCTGGTTATTGCAATCGGTAATGACTAATAAATTCCAGGTAGGCAACAATTGGAATGTTTATGATAAAGACTATTTTGTTCTAATACTACATGTCAGTAAAGGCTTTTAAGTCAATATCCACCTACTTTGTTGAAGCAAAATGGTAATATGATATACATGTAGTGGTAGGGAACTGTTGTAACGAGGATGTAGCAGTGGTGTTGTATGGTGTTTCAGTATGGAGATGTAGTGAAGAAGTGTGTGGTGATTCTCCTGTAGTATGGTATCGTGCTGGCGAGATTGAATGGTGCTTTGGTAGAGAGGTGTGAAGTAGGATTGGTGCAGTATGAAGTGTGGTATAGTGTTGATGTGGCACTGTGGTAGAAAGATGTATAGCAGTGGTATTTTGGAATGTGTGACACTGTTAGCCTGGTGCTGTGATAGATTGGTGTTAGGTAGCAGTGGTGTGGATTGAGGTGTGCTATAACCTGGTATGACGGTATGACGATGAGATGTGAGATGACAGTAAAGTGGTGGTGTAGTGATGTATGATATGCAATGTAGCGACAGTGTGGTGTTCAGTACTAATGATTTATGGTGATGAAGCGTGATAAAACATGGTATAACAGTGGTGTGGTGTTGCTGGTGATGTCGGTGGTGGTATGATGACTGGAAAAAGAAGGGTAAGTGGTATGGTGGAGCTTATATAATGCTATAACTGTTTTGCCCTAACCTGGCCTAAAATTGCGTCCATTTGCAGTTTATATCACGTAGCTCAGTGGCAGAATAAGACAGTACTACGGCTTTGCATCCCTTCCATAGCACTTCTTCATGATTAGCCTAATTTCCTCATTTTAATACATTATTGCAACTGAGCATTCAAGACGAAGAGACTGCAATTTTAGGTCAAGTTAATAGGCCATAGTAGGGCTAGCAACAGCAGCATTTGTTCCTTGTTCATCAGGAACGTAAGCCCAGTGGACTGCAGACTAATGAAGCAGTATAATAGAATGGTATAATGAACAGTGGTATAATAGATCAGCAATATGGAGGGTGATATAATTTTGGTGTAACAAGGTATGGCTGTAGTGAAGTGTGAAGCTATTGCACTGGTATGATGTTAGCGGCTTGGTATTAATAGCATGGAAAAGAGATGTTAGCTGGCTGTGGTGATGTACAATGGCAGTGGGGTGGTCTGGGTTGACAGTGGTGTCGATGAGATGGTGTGGTTAAGAGATGTTTAGGTAGGATGTGACGCAGAGAATGGTGATGGTATGGTGTGTGACGCAGAGAGGGGTGATGCTGTGGTGTGATGTTGCAGTGATGTTGTAAGAAGGAATGGTAGTGATAGAGCGAAGAAGTGTAGCGCAGCAGTGATAAGTTAAAGTGTGGCAGCGATCGGGTGATGAGATAGAGGAGGGATATGGTAGTAAGATGTATAGAGACAGTGTGGCAAGGAAGTGTGAGGAAGGAATGATAGTCATGAGGTGTACCAGTGATATAGCGGTGTTGTGATATAGAGACAGTGTGACAGGTGTATAGTAGTAGTGTTAGTGTGATGAAGTGTTGCAGTATAATGAGATGTGACTGTGGCATTGTGGTTGAGAGGTGTACAGTATAATCAGGAGTGTGGCAAAGAGTTGTAAGGTAGTATGGTGATGTAAGGTAGCTGTGGTGGTGTGATACAGTGGTGGTGATGGTGGTAATGGTGGTGATAGTAATGAGATGTAACAGTGGCATTGTGGTTGAGAGGTGTATAATCAGGAGTGTGGCAGAGAGGTGTAAGATAGTAGTGGTGGTGTAAGGTAGCTGTGGTGGTGTGTTACGGTGGTGGCGGCGGCGGTGGTGTGGCGTGCGTGAACATTATGCAGGAAGCTGACATGATAGTGATCAGGTGGAGCGGGGGCCGGAAAGTTAGGGAGCAGAGGGAGGGAGTGTGGCCGTCATCCCACGCACCGCCACGCACTCAAGGGCGCGCCACACACTGATGGAGACCAGGGTGAAAGTCGAGGCAGAGTGAGAGAGTGAAAGAGAGAGAGGGGGAGGAAGAGTGAAAGAGAGAGGGAGGGCGGAAGAGAGAGAGAGGGAGGGTGAAAGAAAGAGAGGAAAGGAATAAAAGAATATAAACTTTTATCACCAACCAGCAAAGGACAAGTGGCACTGAATCATATGCTGAGAAGACACGGTAATTAAAAGGAAGCTGAAAAATGGAGAGAGAGAGAGAGAGAGAGAGAGAGAGAGAGCTAAGGTGAAAACAAAAGTAGAAAAAGACAGAGGGGAAGAGAGCGAAAAAGAGAGTGGAGAAGAGAGTGAGAGTGAGATAGTAAGAGTGGGGGATTGGCAGCTGAGGGGAGTAAGAGAGAGAGAGAGAGTAGGCATGGTCTTTGAGGGAGGAAGGGGAAAGAGTAAGATACAATAAGAATGAGGGGAGTAAAAATGAGAGGGGAAGTGAGGGGAGAACTGGCCTAAATTGCACCCTAGCACCTCATCCTTAGCGATTTATTTATGGGCATGGCTGGTTAATATCATTTTGTACGTTATCGATGAAGAGTAGGGCGACATTGGAAGGATTTATGTAACACAAGAAAGTATGGTGTAATAAGCAAAATAAATCGCTTAGGAGAAGGTGCTTGGGGGGCTTAGGCATTAACGATTGGATTTTTTTGTTTTTTTTTTGCGCGTCCGACTTTGGTCATAGATTAGACAGTCTTTTCCCTGAGGCCCAGCAATCCTGTTTGGTGCCTCGAACCTTCACATGTCACCACCTCAGCACCAGTACCCAACGTTTTTATTGAATGCTTGTATGGCTGTCTCATTGAGGGCTGGCGTAATGGTGTGTGTGTGTGTGTATGTGTGTGCGTGTGCGTGCGTGTGCGTGTGCGTGCGTGTACAAATCCGTTCGTTTCTATTATTGTATGACACACCACAAGAAGGAGTCGGTCGTCATAAGAGCACACTTCACAGCATGACATCAAAAACAGAAAAAAAGAAATTACACTGAGATGGAAGGCAGTACAGCATGACAGGGACGTAATGCTGTACTTTGTTTAATAGGATGTCGTAACGGAGCAAGATTATTTGATATGGACAGTGGGCTTTGGTGCTTTATAAGTGACTTGTGTATGTACTGTAGTGTATTTGTCAGCATGATGGTAAATTGCTGGACCTTGGAAATGGGATATGAAATATGAATTTAATCGAAGATTGGAAAATACACTCACACACACAAGGAGAGAGAGAGAGAGAGAGAGAGAGAGAGAGAGAGAGAGAGAGGCAGACACATACTCAAGCAGATCTACAGACAAGAAAAAATAAAACTCACAATATTATTAAATAGAAATTAGTTAGAAAATTATTACTTGTGACGAGCCTTTGAGTGCAAGGCGTTAAAATAATTCCACAGTAGCAGAGGCAAATTGAGTATATGAAGAGCGAGGCTGATAGTTTGCGACTACCTTCATAATTACGATTAGCGATGGAGGGAGTGATTGGGACTGGGAATCAAAGCGTAACTACCCAATTCACTCGTTTGGTAGTGATTTAGGACTCTGAATTTAGGAATGTGTGTAATGAAAAGTCTAGATTAGGGGGTTATGAGTAATTTTATTTCGAATGGCGATGTGGAAGGTTTTTCGTGAGTGTAAAGTTAAATGAAGCTGTAATTCATTCGCGTGGTATTTCAGAGCCATATTCACGATTGTTTGGAATAAAATATCAAGGAAATAGCGTCTCTATGGAAGTGTGTAGAACTGGGAATGATGATGGGGTGAGCGATTCGAGATTAGGAGTCAAATTGAAATATCATTCTGTTGTTTGGAGGTGATTTAGGACTTAATGTATGCATGAGAGAGAGAAAGCGAGCCGGAGTCTGTGTGATTGTAAATGAAGGTGAGGGGACGTTTGTAAGTGTGTGTGTGTGTATGTGTGTGTGTGTGTGTGTGTGTGTGTGTGTGTGTGTGTGTGCTCGCGCGCTTGAGAGAGAGAGAGAGAGAGAGAGAGCGGGGGGGAAGAAAAAAGGAAGAAGACGGAGGATGAGAGGAAGGAGAAGACGTAGGGTGAGTGAGAGGTATGGAGAAGGGGAATGAGAGGTAACAGGAGGGAGAGGGTAAATGGAAGAGAGGGAGAGGCAAGCGTAGGGGAGAGGGAGGAATGGGGCAGGGAGGAAAAGGAGAGTGATAGAGGGAGGAGGAAAGAGAGAGAGAGGGGAAAAGAAAGTTGGGGGATGTAAGAGGGAGGGGAAGGAGAGAGGGAGATTGAGGAGGAGGAGGAGGAGAGGGAGTAAGCAAAGGGAGGGGGAGAACGAGAATGAGAGAGGAGGATGAAAAAGGGGAGAGAATAAAGTGGAGAAGAGATGCAGAGAGAGAGAGAGAGAGAGAGGAGGGAGGGGAGCGCCGCCCCTTACCACTGCCTCAGCTGTGATTGATGACGCCTTACCAATTACCTGTATCAATTTCCGTGGCAAATTAATGTCGGGCCGGGGAATTTGGACTAATATTTGTGTAATTTAGTGAAAAATGCTGATGGAAATTGTATATATGAAAGATGGACCTCTCGACCACTGGCTT
The DNA here is from genome assembly GCF_032717465.1 of Coenobita brevimanus. Classification (NCBI taxonomy): domain Eukaryota; kingdom Metazoa; phylum Arthropoda; class Malacostraca; order Decapoda; family Coenobitidae; genus Coenobita; species Coenobita brevimanus. The sequence goes on from NC_137034.1 coordinate 1,684,738, forward strand.
GATTATTAATGGGCCCAGAATCATTTGCAACCTCAATTTTACTTCAAGGTAATATGATACGCGGAATTCTTGTTGATTTTGGTAATACGTAACTCGAAAAATACTCATAATTTTGTTTTTTAGCTTTGTATCTTAACTCTTTGCCTGTTAGGAATTTGCCTGAACTGTTTAAGTAAATCCATAACAGTGAATGGATTAGTACAGGGATTTTTTTTCAGTTTTATTTTTTATTTAATTTTTTAGTTGGTAGGATTTCCCTCATCTGAGAAAATCATCTGTTGTTAAGATTAAGATATTCAAGTGCGTCCATGGCAGTAAAAGCCTTAATATGCCTGCCATTATCAAGGATAGATATTTAAAGGTAATAATAATGATGATAATAATATTATTTACTACTACTACTACTACTGCTACTGCTACTGCTGCTGCTGCTGCTGCTACTACTACTACTACTACTACTACTACTACTACTACTACTACTACTACTACCACTACTATTACTACTGCTACTACTACTACTACTGCTACTACTACTACTACTACTACTACCACTACTATTACTACTGCTACTACTACTACTACTGCTACTACTACTATTACTACTATTATTATTATTATTATTATTATTATTATTATTAATTTTATTATTATTTTTATTATTATTATTATTATTATTATTAGTGTTACCATCAGGCTGCTAACACCTTAAGTCTAGTGACAGTTTATATTTTATTCTTGCTATCTCCAGACGGGTTTATTCAAGGTAGACCATATCTGTAGCAGTGAGGGGGCTAAGGAAGGCAATATTTAACCCTCATCATTTAGGAAGCTCAATTTTCACCCATCGTTTCCTCTCCTCTCCCCTTCCTTGGTCTTTTACTCTCTCCTCCTCCATCTCTGTACACCCTTTGCTCCTCTCCTCATGGGGGAGGCCGAGGATGAGATGGAAGGATGGAGTGGAGAGGTATATGAGAGAGGGGGGGTATGGGCTGGGAGGAGGTCACAGAATTGGCGAGGGACAGGGCGACATGGAGGCGATTTGTTTGTGGCCACCCCATACGGGATTAAGGCGTCTGGCAGTAGATAGATAGATAGTTGGCTCCTTCCTTAACCTTTTTAATCCGATGCCATACTTCTCTATCTGCTTTCTCTACCTGCAGACAATTTCATGAAAGTTAAAATGGATTTCTCGTATTAAAGAGGGTATTGAAGGCTATATCTTTACTCCCTTGTTCGAAAAATCTCTCTAAAGCTGAATAAAATCGTCCGTATAGTGAAAGAATAAGGTAAACAGGCAGTGTATTTGGCGTCTCCCGTGGATGTGGCAAAAATGCATTATCTGATTGAATGATAACTTCAGCTTTCGAGAAGTGTCTGGTGTGTGGAATCTGGTGTATGGATTTTTTTTTATTTAATTCGTTTTGCCTTCCTGTGTTCGTCATCTGTTAAAGAAATAAAAAGGTAAGGGGTTGAGAGAGAGATTTGGTGTTTGTGGACTGCCCTCTGGTCTCGAGTCGTACATTCTTCCATAGTAATTCCTTCTTCAACCTCTTCAGTCTATTGTCAGAATTTTCTAGTTTGAGCTCTGTCTGCGGGTAATTTATCTTAAATATAGGAAAGTTCTCTTGTTCTGAAGTTAATGAATACTATATCAAACCCCTCCTCTTTGAAAACCCTCTTCTAAGGTGGATATAATCGTCTGGAAATCAAGTAATAAAAAAAAGGTCATCTGACTGAATAAATTACTCCCAACTTAGAAGAGGCGTTTGGTAGTGAAGGGGTTAAGGGGCCTATATTTTGGTGTTTTTGGACAGCACTCTGGTTTCCTCTGTTTACACGTCCCCCCCACTGTGGTTCCTTCATTATGGGTGGTGTCGTCTGCTTTGTTTATCTGTGTCGTTTAGTCCCGCGGCTGTCCTATCGTCCAACTACATCTTGCCTCCCCTGCTCGTCTCGCCACGTCTGGCTTGTCGTTCCCATCGATAATTTTGTTGTGGCTTAAGTCGTACCCTTAATGCTTGTTCCCTTATCTCTATCTCTGCTCCCTGTATCTCACATTCTTCCATCGTTTCACCTTCCTTTTCTCTCTCTTAGCTGTACCCATTCTTCCTCATGCTCACCTGACCTTTGACTCACTTTACGTTCTCCGCTTGACCTTCTTCTATCGTTTTATCATCCCTTTCTCCCCATTTGACTTCGCCTTTGTCTCTCTCCATCTATCCTCTTTACTTTTTTTTTTTAACCTCACATTCCATTATCCATCTACTTTTCCCACCTCACTTTCTACCACAGTCCCACCATCCCTTTCTCTTCTCATCTATCATATTTCCTTTCCACTTCCTGTCCCTCCACTTCCTACTTTCCACTTTTGCTGTCCACCTCTTACCCTCTCCTCACTGTCTCCACCGATGTTCCTTTCCTACACTTTTCTCAGCTGCTACTCTTTCCACTTCTCTCTTCATCACCTCTCTCCATTTGCATCCTCCTCTGTTTCCTAATCTTTCTATTACTTTCTCCACCTGCTGTTATTATTACCTTCTACTCTCTCCATCATTAACTTTCGGCTTTTACACTTCGTTTTCTGCTTTCTTCATCATTTATTCTCTCAGTCTCCTTGTCTGCACCTTCTACACTCTCCACCTACCAATTTTCATTACCCCATCTTCCCTTTCACTCCCTCTACCTCTCACACCTCTTCACCTCCCCATCCCTATCCCCTTCACCTCCTCATTCCCTCCACCTTCACATGCCTTCCCTCCTAAGTGCCGTCATTTCTTCATTTCCTTCCCGACCGTACTCTCTCTACCACCGCATACCCATCCTTTCATCTCCATCTCTGTCCCTTCCACCACCTGTTCCCTACCGCCTCTGCCTATCTTCTTACACTCCACTCTGCACACCCGCCATAGTCCTAGAGTTATCGTTCTGATGTTTGTTTTTTAAAATTCTACTCCCCCTCTTTCCCGACTCCCATTGCTCTCCCCATGCCTCCTCACTCAACATCACGCCCCACACCTCCCCACTTCCCACACCTCCCCACTTCCCACACCACGCCTTCCCACTTCCCATTCCCATACCACGCCTCTTCACTTCCCCTTCCTACACCACTGAACTTCTCACCCTTTCCCATTTCTCATCTGTCTCACATTTTATCACTCCCACTACACTCCTCACTCCCATTCTACTGCCCACACCTCCCTACTGCCACTTCACTCGCCACATCTAACTACCACACCTCTACGCTCCTATTGACATCTTCCTTCTCCAACCTCAACTCGCCACATCTAACTACCACACCTCTACGCTCCTATTGACATCTTCCTTCTCCAACCTCACTCACCTCACCCACTACAGTCCCCACACCTCACGCCAACTCCACTCCCCACACCTCCAACTCCCACTCCACTTCACACACCCCTCCACTTCCACTCCACTTCCCACTTCTGCCCACTTCCACTTCACTCACCCCACCAGCACTCTTCACATCTATTCCATATCCTTCTTTTGTTTTCTTTTTCTTGCTTTCTTTTCATTTTTTTTTTCCTGTCATGTTCTTATAATTAGGAGCTCCAACTACCTCTGTTTTCCTAAACCCACTTCGTTCCACACCCTTCCCCACTCTCACCCCCACTCCCCCTCCCCATTCCATTCCCCACTCCTCACACTCCCACACCCCACCCCTTCACCTCGCTACCCCGTCTGTGGTCGTTCCCACTTAACAGATCAATTAAGTCCCGCGAAGCAGCGTCGCCAATGGTCCCCCAAACAACTCTCACCTGGGGCATAACACTTTCCTACTTAGTTGACCCCCATCTCAAGAGTTTTCAGGCATGCGATGAATTCTGTAGTCACGTACTTCAGATTTTATTAATGAAGTGAATTTGTGTACGTAGGAAGTTAAATTTGAGTTGCCTCACCCTTTTTCGATGCCCTCGTCGTTTCTTTGTCTTCAGAGTTACGGTCCGTTCTGTAGACATGTTTTTCAGATCCCGGTAACTAAGTGATTTATTCTTATGTCGGAATTAAGTGACTTACTCATTACCTCTTTTCTGTGCTCCATCCTGTCGTTGTCTTTACTTCATTTGTGCCCATCGTATCTCTGTTTCTTTACGATGAGTTTTGTTGACACGTTTCTGTAATCCTGATAAAGATATGATGTCTTTGTACACAGAAAATGCGACCTGTACACCTCTTCTGTGCCCTGTGGCGTCTTTGTGTCATTGTTGTTTTGCAGGCGAGGATGTATTATTTAAGAGCTCGACAATAAAGAAACGTTTGTGTATATGGAAATTTTGTAATGAAGAAACGTTTTCATACGAATATATAGAAATTGATTGTGACGTACCCTTTACACCTTTTCTGTGCCACATCTCTGTTTCACTGTCGCTTGAAAGGGTGGATGTGTTATTTCAGATCTCGATTATAAAGTGTGTGTGTGTGTGTGTGTGTGTGTGTGTGTGTGTGTGTGTGTGTGTGTGTGTGTGTGCAGAAATTTACTGTTACTTACTGCATACCCTCCTTTCAGTGCCCTATCTTTGTTTCATTGTTGTTTGAAAGGGAGGATGTGGACCTTGGCAACGCTTGGTTCGGCCACACCAGACCCCGTGATTTTGACCTCCCTCTCTGTGTCTGAACCAGGCAAAAACGCTACTTAACTCTCCACAACTCGACGTAACTCTCCATAACTCGCCTTTCTAATGCATAACCTCGTTCAGCCCAAAGATGGCTTTTATTTACTTCACTCTTGCCATCGCTGTATTCCCCAGCTCAAGGAATTTTTTCGAAACAAGAGGACGGTGTTTTTATTCCAGTCTTGCTGTTTCTGATTTCTTCCTCTCCTCAACCCGCCTCTCTAATGCATAACCCCATTGAGTCCAAAGATTACATTTTTCTTTTTTTTTTTTTACTTCATTCTTGCCATCTCTGTTTTCTCCAGCTCAAGGGAATTTTTCGACACAGGAGGTTGGCACTTTTTTATCCCATTATTACTGTCTATTAAGTGTCTGATTAAGCTTAAAGGGATTTGCCGAACTAAAGGGCTTTAATACCCCTTTTATGACTATGGTCGTCTTAAGCTGAGGAAAATCGTCTGCCTGTATGAAGAATGAATTATACAAGGCATCAAAAGGAAAGTAAACATTAGCACTCCTGGTCTTAAAGGTACATTAATCCAGTAAATCCTTCTTTGTAATCCAACTAATCTGGGAAAGAACTGGGAGAACCATACATGTAGAGCAAAACCGATTTCTCCATAGGTGGGTATGTGAGTGGTGTTAATGTCTCAATCTTATACTTCTCCTGCATTAGCTTAGTCGATGTGTTTTCTGTACACCATCATCATCATCAGTTATCACCATCATCATCAGTCATTAATCATCATCATCCATTATCATCATCATCAGTCATCATTAGTCATCAGTCACTAATCATCATCATCATCAGTCACTAATCATCATCATCATCAGTCACTAATCATCATCATCATCAGTCACTAATCATCATCATCATCAGTCACTAATCATCATCATCATCAGTCACTAATCATCATCATCATCATCATGTCACTAATCATCATCATCATCATCAGTCACTAATCATCACCATCATCATCAGTCACTAATCATCATCATCATCATCAGTCACTAATCATTAATCATCAGTCATCAGTCATTAATCATCATAAGTCATCAGTCATTATTCATCATCATCACCATCACCATCATCATCATCATCAGCATCATCCTCATCATCATCATCAGTGTTGCTACACGGGATTCATAATGACAGAGTAGGCGGAGTTGAACCACGATTTTTACACAAGGAACTCGCTTGACCAGTATTAGCCTCTTGTGTTCCCTCGCACCCATGACTGACAGGCGAGGTCGATCCAGCTCTTGCATTACGGCGAATTATCTGCGGCTGGGAGTCGCCGTTATGTCTGGCGGAATGAAAAAATGAGAAAGACTACAAGATGATTTAGTGTGGTACCTACGTCGTTGGTTGTAGGTGTTAGGATTTTGGCGTCATTAACAACAGTATCTTCATCATCATCATCATCAACCCGTCCATCATCCATCCTTCCTTCATCCATCATCATCCACCCTCATCATCATCATCATCATCATTTATTATTTCTGACGAGTGAAAAAAAAATAATGAGACTAGAGAACAGTTTAGTGTGGTATTGATCTGTGTCGAGGGTCGTGGGTAGGTTTTCAGGATCATTATAAACAACAACGTCATTATCTTGATCGTCATCGTCACGTAAGTCTTTCACTCAGCAAGGTGTGTGTATCATCATCATATCATCGTCGTCGTCGTCGTCTTCGTCGTCGTTGTTTCACGTTATCTGCTAAAAATACGGTGGTAATAGAAGGATTTATGTAACACGGAGAAAGACAGTAAGGAGTAAGGAGCAAAATGAATCGCTTAGGAAAAGGTGTGAGGGAGCTTCCTTTTGTTAACACAAAAATAAAGTTCGTACATCTGATATAGCGTATGTGGACGTGCAATAATGTAATAGTTAGAATCGATATAGATAGATAGTAAATTTATAGATAGTAAAGTTAGGTACAGATAGATGTTAAGTATATTGATAGGTAGGAAGTGTTGATCTAAGTAGATGGGTGTTAGAGAAAGAAGAGGTCAGTTTAGAATCAGTGTCATAGTACTTGGGTGGATTTGTGGAAGCGTTGGAGGAGGAGGAGGAGGAGGTGATGGAGGTAGAGATAGAGGGAAAGGTAGGGATAGAGGTGGAGATTGAGCTGGAGGTGGAGGTGGGGATGGTCAGCAAAGAGTGAATAACAGTATAGTTGGTTTTGATTCGAAACTGCTATGAATTTGTGCAGAGGAATTGTCTTTTATAACTTCATACCAAACACGAACTCAACATAGGAGCATAATTTCCTCACATGATATCTAGGATGAGAGTAGGGGGAGAGGACAAGGGTGGGTGGTGTAGGAGAAGAGGGAGGTGGGGAGGTCAACACACACAATTCTTTCCGGTGGGACTAATGTATATTCACCCCCCGGCCTGACCATTCTCCCAGGCGACCGCAGTAATGTCCCAAGCGCTCTCTGTCAGCCTAGGTGATGTACGCGACCCGTCGTGGGTAATTTAGGCCACAGGTAAGTAAATTCCTCGTGTGAACTCAAAGGAAAAAGCTTCAAGAATAAAGTAACACCGAAGATAATAATTATGGCCTGGCTTTATTAATGGGAGAATTAGATCTTCATATTAAAACTGTGTAATAAAATGTAATTATATTCTCTGTATAAACTCTAGGGGAAAGACTGAAGGAACTTATCTAAAGGTTAAGATAATGGAACCTCTCTTAAGTAATGCCAGGATTATGCATACATATTAAATTGCGTTATATATGGTAAGAAAAATCCCAGTATGAAAAAGAGCAACCCTAAAAACATGTATGAAGTAAACTCAAATTATGTACCGTCATGAGCAATAATGGGAGAATTTTGTCCATATATAATACCTGTCCTAATTTTTTGTAAGTTCCCTTTATGAAGTGTAGAGGAGTTGCTGGAAAAATAATATACGTTAATTGAGACGCAAAATCTTAAGAGGGAAAGGCTGAAAAATAAAGAAATATGGAAAAGTAAATCACAGTGAGGAAATTATACTCAGGTAGGGAAATTTTGTTAATTAGAAAGATACATACACACCTCATTAAAAAAAAAAAAAAAAGACGTGGGTGGGTACAGGGAAGTGTGTAGGAGGAAAAGCGAAGGAATGTACTGTAATTTATTCATGTGGGAGAATTATTTTACGCATGTACAGAATTTGCTTTTATTTGAATAGGGTCCAAGTCGGGCCGAAGCTGCTGAATGTTCACATTATGTAGTTTGATCAAGTGCTTATAATTCTTCAGAAAATGGTGCTTCCTTGGTGGACGCGGTGGGAGTGAAGAGATGATTGTGGCCTACTGACTGACTGACTGACTTGCTGACTGACTGACTGACTGACTGACTGACTGACTGACTGACTGATGTGCTGGGGCGGTATTCATAAACATTCTTGCTCTAAACTTGTGTATAAAGTCTGTATCTACCTGTATATTAGACTGAACTGTTAAATATTCGCAGTGAAACTAGAATGAATATTGAAGAGGGAAAATGTAGCCATGCAAAATTATTTCTGCCAATAATTCACTGATAATGTAGACTTAAATATTGGTTAAGATCTTTTGTGAATATAAGAAGGAGATATACATAAAGGATCTTAATCAGTGAACGATAAACGAATGCCATAAGAAGTTAATTATTTTCTTGAGTCACAGCTTGTTGTTTTGACCTATATTTTACTTAGGAATTCACTGCATTTTAATTGTAAAGTATTTCCAGTATGTATAAACAGGTGGTCATATAGGCAGTTTAAGTTTAAGAAAGTTTATGGATAAGTACCCTGATCCAACTCCCATACCCCCATCCAGATCTCCCCTCCCCACCCCCTCCTTCCCACTCCTTCCCCCCTTCCTTTCTTCTCCCCCTCCTTTCTACCACTCTCCGCTACTCCCAGCTAGATTTCCTTCCTAACACTTCTCCCTCTCCCGTCACCCTTCCATTCCTCCGTCATCTCTTCTACAGTCACCCAAATCATCCCTCCCCATTGTCTCCCTCTCACCTCTATCCCTCTCCTCCTACCCATTTTACACTATTGCTTTTTCTTTCAGCATTTTCAAAGTGGTAGCATATAGATAAAGTATTATAAAATGTAACTTGTCCCTTTCTGTCATTCCTATGAAATTTCCATGTCAGAGTTTCCCTGCTGCATGGTGGTCCTTCTCACTTTTTCCTGCCAGTTTTAACCGTAGGGTTTGGAGGCGGGGGGAGCCTTCTTGCTTTGCTATCCTTATCCTTCAGCACGAAGAATTAGATCTCGTAGTCATAGTCTACTCCGTAACAAACAGCCTCGAAAGGACCATAAAGTCTGTTGTTGTTTACATTTCTTTGTATTCCTAAGTATTTGTATATCCCCAACCCCTCTAACTCCTGCCCCTCTCTGCCTCTCTCCTGCCCCTCCTCCTTCCTACCCCCTCTCCTCGAACCCCTTCCCCCTCCTCCCTCTCTCCCGTCCCCTTAACCACCCTTTCCCCCACTAAATCTCTCCCATCTACCCCCATCGATCGATAATCACCCCGCGACCCGACCTGACCCCTAAGCCCCGCCTCCCCACCAATTGTTTTAACACCTGCGCTTCGACCCAGTCACACCTTGGCTTTGTCTTATGGGGTCCTTTGGGGCTCCTTGGCCGACCCCCTGCCCTGCCTGACACACCTGGGGGCGTAAACACATTTGCCAGGATTGGAGGTGAGGTGTGGGAGTGAGCGAGAGGGATGAGGAATGAAAGTGGGAGAGGAAGGGAGAGAAAGAGAAGAGGAGGAGGAAGAGGCGTAATAAGAGGAGGAGGAAGAGGAAAGAAGAGTGATGGAAAGATATGAACACTGAAAAGATAGAGGAAAGAAAATACAGCAAAGGAGGATGGACAAAAATTGGCAGGACTGAAGGTGAGGTGTGGCAGTGAGCGAGAGATGATGCGAGGCTGAATGGAGAGAGAGAGAGAGAGAGAGAGAGAGAGAGAGAGAGAGAGAGAGAGAGAGAGAGAGAGAGAGAGAGAGCATCATCCTATTCAATAACAAGGCATTAGATGGATGGGAGATAATGGATAGGAATGAATTAATAGGAAAATGGATAGGAAGGGAGAGTCATGAAGAGAAGTGATAAGGAGTAGATAAGAAGTAGGTGTCATGTTAGTCTAGAGGATAAGATAACCCCTTCACAAAAATGATGTCTTTTTTTATGTGTTTTATCTTTAAACGATTTCAATTAGGTCAAGGGAGTCTTATCAAAATGTTCAGAAAATAGCAACTAATTCTCTGCTGCTAAATATCCTCCTTGAGTTTCGTAAAATTATCGATGATAGTTTGATTAGAACTGATTAAACTGGATGACATCAAAATGGAGAGATTATGACGATGGAGGGACGGGAGAGGATGGAGAGGAGAGAATGGGTAGGAAAAGGAGAGTCGCATAGAGACGAGGTAAGCGTTGGGAGATGAATAAAAAGAGATAAGGGAGCTGGGAGTAGGGGAAGGAGGAGTGAAAGAGAGTCATTTAGATTGGAAGATAGGCACACGCGGCCCCCAAGTACCTGTATAGCTGGAGGTGTGTCTGCTATCTGATGCCTAATCCCAGAGTTCACCCGTGATTAAAATACCTTCAAGCTTCTCTTTTGGATTTTTTTTTTTAACTTAAACTTGACATCATCATAAAAACTGCACTGTAGCAATAGATTAACACTAGAATACAAAGTTTGCCACGAAAAAATGTTATTGAAAGGATGTAAAGCTGTAGTATTGTTTTTTCTGCCACTGAACTACATGGCATAAGCTGCAAAAGGACGAAATTCTGAGCCAGCTTAATGTAAAAGAACTACAGCATTTATTTCCACCCCCGTGTCAAAGCACTTCCCCCTCTGTACTCGTCAGCCTTTATATTTCTAGACGTCTCTCACCACCTAGTACACTCCTTCCTATCAAAGCAAGCCTTAGTCTCTCATGTTCTCTTCAGCTTTTGTTTTTTTCAGTAGTATTTATATATCACCAGAAGACCCATGTTCACCCATGTAGGCTACAACTGAAATTCCTATGTACTTCTTTATTTCCATTCACAGTCACTTCACCTTATATACTCTTCCATGTGCATAGCCTAGAATGTATGTCTTTTTCCAAACACCTGGTCTCAGTTTATACAGGGTAGCGGCCATTACAGAGCCAAAATTCTCCCTTTACTTTTATGTCAGTTTCCTTATTCTCCCTCCTCCTTGTTCCCCTCCGTCTTCCTTACTATTTTCTCTTCTCCTTTCCCTTACCCCCTCCCCTCTCTAATTCCTCCTCTCCCTTCAACTTCACTGTCTTGCTTCCCACTTCTTTTACATTATTTTAGTATTTCTTCATTCTTCCCTCTTTCCAATCCCCTCTTCCCTTCACTCTCGTTCCCTATCCATCCTTCTACTGCCTTTGTAATTCCATCCAACCTTTACACCATCATTTTCTTAGGTTCCACATTTTACTCTCATCTCTCCATTTCGTCCATCGTCGTAGCTTTCCTCATTTCCTCTTTTTTCCTCTCTTTTCCTTTCCTTTATTTCACTTTCCCTCCTCCTTGTTCCCCCACCCTATAATTTCACTCGCCGCTTCAGCCTAAACTCTCGTACTTTCCATTTTTTTTGCTTCCATATCACTATTTCTTCCTACTAATAATCTCTCATTCTCCTTTCCTTTCTTCCGGCCTCTTCTTTCACTCCGTCTCTGTTTTTTTGCTTACTTTCATTCCACCTTTCTCTCCAACCACCACACCCTACGTCCTATATTTTAATTCCATTTTTCCGTTTGTTTCTTCATCTTCGTATTCCCTTTGTCTCTTCCTTTTCCTTCTGTCTCTTCTTTCCCACTATCTCAGGTTCCTTTCTCACCCCCCCTCCCCTCCCCCTCCTCCTCCCGCCCCCCTTCCCCTCCCCTCCCCCTCCCGCCCCCCTTCCCCTCCCCTCCCCCTCCCGCCCCCCTTCCCCTCCCCTCCCGCTCACCTTCCCCTCTCCCTTCCCTTTAATGCCACCCTTTTCTTCAGCCTTCACTTTCTTCCTTCCCATTTCATATTCCCAACTCTTCATTTTTCTCTTTATTCTGTTGTTTCCTCGTTCATCCCTTCTTCCTTCCTAATCTCTCCTCCCCTCATCCGTGTTCCACTAATTCTACCTGTTATTCTAACCCTCTTCTTCTGGTCCTTATATTTCTCTCCTCTCGCTTCATTTCGTTCGTCTTAATGGTTCCTTCTGCTGTCCTCGTCTTTCTTTACTTTCTTTCAGTTTCCTTCCTCATCCTGCCTCCATCCATCCTGTCTAATCTCACCTTCCTCCTCTCACCATCCTCCTCTCACATTCCATCTCACCTTCCTCCTCTCATCTTCCGTATGTTGTTGTCATCTCTGCATTTCTTTCATCATCTTTATGTCCCTTCATTCTCTCCTTCATTCCCTTTATCTCAGTTGCTTTCTCATCGTCCCTCCCTTTCTCACTCCATCTCCTAATGACCACTCATCTCTCCATCCTTAACTCCCCTTCCTCCAGTGTCTTACTTCCTCCCTCCTTTTCCTCCCTTCCTTCCTTCTTCTTCCTTCCTTTCCCCTCTTCCTTCCTCCTCTTGCTCCTCCTCTCCTCTTCCTTCCCTCCTCCTCATTCTTGCATTCGTATCATCGTCTCTCTCCATTCCCTCATCCCCACCTTAGACTTCACCTTCCTCTTCCTTGATGCTTTTACTTTCCATGTCTTACTCCCATCACCCCATTTCTCTCCTGATGTTTTTCTCTCATTTGTCCTCCTATCCAGTTCCTTTTTGATCAGTCCTCACTCCTGTCTATTTCTGTGTCTCCAAACTTCATATTCTATTTATCATGTGTAATTCCCATATTTCTGTTTTTCCCTTTATCTCAGTTCCTTCCATATTTCCTTCTTCATCTTTCACTTCGCCCTCCTTGTTAATAATTCCACCTCTCTCTCTCTCCAACCTCCATCCTGTTACATCTTCCCCATTTCTGTCTTCCTTTCGCTGTTCCTTCATCCTTCCTTCGACTTTCTTCCTTTTCTCTTAATCATATTTTATCTTTTCATTCTCCCTCACCCCCCCCCCTTCTCATCCTTTTCCCTCTTGCCTCCCATGTCTTTCTCTCATTTCTCAATTTCTTCAGTCTACAGTCCCCTCATTTTCCATACGTGTTTACTCCATTACTTTCCTCTCTGATCTACACCCTTCCTCAGCCCTCACACTCAGCCTTCCCTTCATTATCCCTCATATCTTTTTTCACCCTGTTATTCTCGTATTATTTTCCCTTCCCATCTTCTCTTGTTATCCTCCGTTATTTCGTGTTCTGTCCTTACACCACTTCCTCTGATTTCCCTGTTTTTCCTCTCATTTTCTCCCGTCTCATTATTCTTGTTTTCAACTATCCTCCTCTTCATCTGCTCCCCCATCCACTGTCCATCGTCTTCCTTCATTCCTTTATTACCCTACTTCTTCTCAATTCTTTCTCCCGTGTCGTATCCTTCCATTCTTCCTGCATTCTTACCCACCTCCCCTCTTCCTAGTTCCACCCCTATTCCCCGTGCTGTCTTCTACCTCTTCATTTATTCTGTTCCTTCATTTATCTCATCTTCATCCTTCGTTTCTCTCTCTCTCTCTCTCTCTCTCTCTCTCTCTCTCTCTTACGTCATTACTCTCCACGTCCTTCATCCCACATGCTCCTTCAATTATATTCCCTCATTATCTTTCATTCCTTCATCACCCTACCATTCCCCCATTCGTCTCACCCCACCATTATCCTCCCTCCTTCCCTTCCTTCCTCTGTCTCTGTTTTAGCCATTTCTTTCCATTTCCCTCCATCTACTAATGGGTTCGCATTCTCGTCAGTTAAGGAAGCCCCCTAACACCTCTCTCTTAGCAATTTATTTTTGGATATGGATGATTAATATCCTTTGGTCGATATTTATGCAAAGTACGGCGATATTGAGAGGATTTATGTAACACAGAAGAGGACAGAAAGGGATGTAAACAAAATAAATCGCTTAGGAAAATATGTTAGGTACCTCCCTCTACCGACGAGATTACAGGCCTTTCTCGTATTCCATAATTATCTCTTATTTTCGTACATTCTCTCCTCTTACTTCTGTTCTCGAGTTCTTTCATCCTTCCTCCTTGTTTATCCTTTCTTCCTTAATTCATCCTTCTTTTCCTTCTTTTTTTCTTATTCGTTTTCTTCCTTCTTCCCCTGAACATTTTCTTCATTAATTTATTCTGTCTTTCCTCTCTCTTTTCTTTCACTTATTTAATTTTCTTCCACATGCTCCTCAACCTTCACCACAGTCCTGATCACACACACACACACACACACACACACACACACACACACACACACACACACACACACACACACACACACACACACACACACACACACACACACACAGGGCAGCCACAAACATACACACTCACATATACTCATTCACACACACACACACACACACACACACACACACGGTGGTCCACTGTTCAATTAAACTCCCCGTCTGCTCTGTTCAATTAAGTCAAGGGATGGAATTTGGCGGAATAAAGTTGATATTGAGGGCGAGGCCAGACCACACGTGCACTACGGTAATGGAGTCACCTGTATGCTAGTAAGTTCTTGTGGGATCTTCTGAGCTCTGTGGCCATGTGGAGAGGATGGAGAGTGAGAGACTAATGAGGAGAGTATGTGAGCCAGGTGGAAGAGGGGGGAAAGGAAGGGGGAGACCGAGGATAGGGAGGGATGGAGTGGAGAGGTATAACATTGTGTCTGGTTGAAGGAATACAGTGATAGATCATGGTGTTGAAGTAAAGATAGACTAACCTGTTTAAATGGACGCCTTATCCTTCCTAATTACTCTCTCTCTCTCTCTCTCTCTCTCTCTCTCTCTCTCTCTCTCTCTCTCTCTCTCGTGATTACAGTTCACTAAAATTCTGAACTGAAGGGATTAGGCACAATCTTCATTAATCCCTTTACTATCAGAGGTACAATTGCCCACATAAGAACTTGGGACAGTGTCTGTGTGAAGTGGAGGTCTGGGTACAATTTCCGACGTTCTTGTACAATTTCCGACGTTCCTGTACCGTTTCCAACGTTCCTGTACAATTTCCGACGTTCGTGTACAATTTCCAACGTTCCTGTACAGTTTCCAACGTTCGTTTACAATTTCCCACGTTCATGTACAATTTCCGACGTCCGTGTACAATTTCCGACGTTCGTGTACAATTTCCCACGTTCGTGTACAATTTCCCACGTTCGTGTACAATTTCCGACGTTCGTGTACAGTTTCCAACGTTCGTGTACAATTTCCGACGTTCGTGTACAATTTCCGACGTTCGTGTACAATTTCCCACGTTCGTGTACAATTTCCCACGTTCGTGTACAATTTCCCACGTTCCTGTACAGTTTCCAACGCTCGTGAACAATTTCCGGCGTTCGTGTACAATTTCCCACGTTCATGTACAATTTCCGACGTCCGTGTACAAATTCCGACGTTCATGTACTTTCGTCAGATATGGAGGGCCCGTAGCACCTCTTCCTTAGCGATTTATTTTCCAGACTACCTATTAATATTCTTATATCTTTTCAATACCGACATAGATTGCATGAATAGCACACAAGAATCTGGTAACGGAACAGAATCAGAAATAAACCGGTAAGGAGGAGGTGTTAGTAAGCCTCCTAACTACAAAAGAATACCGTCCTTGGTCATTTCAAGTAATATTGAACATCGTTTATTGATGTCCGTAACACCAACAAACATACGATTTTGTCCAAGTTATCAGGTGTACTAAATGCTAGACCTCTGCTACACAAGGATGCTGTACCAGGTGCATGTGTTGCCAACTGTACATTGGAACAAAAAAAAAAAATCGTCTTCTAGGAGAATGAATGAGAAAATAAGTAATAGGATTGAAGGGATTAAGGTCAAGGAAGTGCAATAAATAAATAAATAAAATAATTGGGGCATGAAAGGTTTAGAAATTGCAGTGAGGGATGGAAAACAAATTGCGTAACTACAAACCCAAAAACAAGAATGACTCAGTTTACCAGAGAGAGAGAGAGAGAGAGCCGTAAAGAAGGGAAGATGCCGTGTTGGTCTCTCGTGCTGGTTGTGAGTGATAGTTCGTGACTAGGGACCTCCCTTCCCTTCACTCTCCCTTCTTACTCTCTAAATCTCTCATTTCCCTCTTCTTCTCTATTCTCTTCTCTTCCTCTTTTCTCTTCCCTCTTCCTCTTTTCTATTCCCTCTTTATTCTCTTTCCTTTTCTTCTCTCTTCCCTCTTATCTCTTCTCTTTCCTTTTCTTCTCTCTTCTCTTCCCTCTTCTCTTCTCTTCCCTCTTCTTCCTTTCTCTTCCCTTTTTATTTCTATTCTCTTTCTTCTCTCTTTTCCTCATCTTCTCTTTCCCCTCTTCTTCCTTTCTCCTCCCTCTTCTCTCTTCTCTTCCCTCTTCTTCTTCTTCACATCCCTCTTCTTTCTTCTCTTTCCTCTTCTTCTCTTTTCTTCCCACTTCATTCACCTCTTCTCTTCTCTTACCTCTTCTCATTTTATTTTTAATTTTTCCTACTTCCTGTCTCCTCTTTTCTCTTCCTTCTTTTCCCTATCTTCTGTTACCTTCATTTTCCTCACTGCCACTATACTCCTTTTTTTTTTCTTCACTATCCTCTCTCCTTCCCTTCTTCTTCATTTTCTCTTCTTTTCCCGTGTTTCATCTTCCCCTCTTCTTCTCTTCCCTTAGTTTCCCCTTTTCTTTTTTTTTTTTCTCTTATCCTTCATTCTCATTTCTCACCTTCTCCTTTCTCTCTTCTCTTCTCTTTTGTTTTTTCCTCATTTCTCTTTTCATACTTTTTTTTCCACTTATTTGTTTTTCCTTTTATCTCTAATAAGCTTTATTACCCCTTATTTTGTTTTTCTCCTCTCTTCGATCATCATCTTTTAATTTCCCTCTTCACCACCTTCAGATCTTTTATGCTCTCTCTCTCTCTCTCTCTCTCTCTCTCTCTCTCTCTCTCTCTCTCTCTCTCTCTCTCTCTCTCTCTCTCTCTCTCTCTCTCTCTCTCTCTCTCTCTCATCAAGTTAGTGAAAAGACAATACCTCAAATTTATCATCATGATCCCCATTCAGTTTAAGCAGATCCAACAGGCAGGTTAATTTCCCCCATGCTATAGTGCGTTCATTCTAACTTGGCAAATTCCTAACCTTTCAGCTCAGTTAGTGGCAAAGTGTAGGCAGACCGAAGGATAAATTGTACTAGACTACTTTTACCCAAACCTGGTCTAAAATTGGCACCTCCATCATGAATGCTGAGTTGCTGAGAATATGATGCTAGTCACGAAGAAGTGCTATGGGAAGGATATAGAGCCCCAGTTTTGTCGTTTCCTGCCACTGAGCTCTGTTAAATAAGCACATGTGAACGAAAATCTGGGCCAAGTTAAAGAGAGTGTAGTAACCGAGGAGACTCATTCCCGTCTCAAAACCAAAGTTAATTTAATCCCTTGATGTAGTATTAACGTTGAAAGTGGTCCAGTTCGCCAGGTGAAGACAAACAGACTATAGTTTCTCCTTGTGCCCTTATGCAATATATTTCACATTTAACTATCTCCTCTATTGCACGTAAATAATTCCAGCGATATAATATTTCTCCAGTATTTGCTGACTTACTTTACAATGTTTTCTTGTGGAGTTTTGTGACTTGCAATGTTTATTTGTGCAATTTCGTGACTTATAATGTTTACTTTTGCAATTTCGTGACTTAGTGTTTACAATTTCGTAACTTGCAATGTTTACTTTTGCAGTTTTGTTGTCTATGATGTTTTGCAGTTTCGTGACTTACCATGTTTACTTTTGCAGTTTCGTGACTTACCATGTTTACTTTTACAGTTTCGTGACTTACAAGATTTACTTTTGCAGTTTCGTAACTTGCAATGTTTTATTTTGTGCGAAGATAAATATTCATTTCAAAATAGAAAAAAAATGTCTTAAAATATTCTTTACTTAATGTGATTAATGTGTACCTTTTTTTTACAGATGAACAGAGGAAGAAAAAATTAATGTAACAGACTACTGGTATCTTCCATCCTTAAAATAATAGTAATTTTCTCTCACAATTTTGCGGTTGGTCCTTTCACATAACTTATCAATTTTCTCATACACATCTGCGGTCGATGCTACTTATAACGTACCTATATGGAGAGGAAAAGCGATATATGTCCCTCTTTCGATATATATGACAATGTGTTGAAGTATGAGGTGGTGAGTGTTATGGAGGGAAGGGATGTTACTGTCAAGAAACATGACTGTAGCTCTTGTCATCCAGGTAATCATTGGTTGGATGCTGCGCCAGGCAAGAGATAGATAGATAGATAGGTTGATAAATAGATTAAGTAGATAGGGAGATAGACAAATAGATAGGGGGATACCCCGCTTTTGTCCTCAGCCCTACTCACTTTCTTTTTTCTCACTCAGCATTGCTCCTAATGAGGGTGAACATAATATAGGGATAATATGTAAGCTAACCCATACGATTTCCTGAGCTGAGCAAAATCTTGGGAGTCAAAACTTTAAGGATTTGTTTGCAGTGAGGCCGGAACCGGATATATTCAGACGCAAAGACCCGTTTTCTCACTGGTTAAGGAAGCTCCCTGACACCTCTTCCATAGCGATTCATTTTGCTTATTACACCTTGCCGTCCTTGTCTTTGTTACTCAAATCATTCTAATATCGCCATGCATAAATACCGTACAAAATGATATTATCCTGCTGTATTAAAAAATAAATAGGTAAGGGAGAGGTGTTGGGGAGCTTCCTTACCCGACGAGTATACAAACCAGTCTCCAAACGCAGAGGTGGCATAAAAAAAAAAAAAAAAAAAAAAAGCCTCGTCTCATGAGGTCAGATTCTGAGACCTCCATTTTTCAGTATCAGATAATGGAAGTAACGGTGACAAAATGAATACTCAGTGTGAACCAGTAAAATAGTCGCCTATTTTCACGTCAGTTGAGAGAGCTCCCTAGCACCTTGTCCTCACCGAATTATTTTTGGATACAGTTGGCTAATATATGAAGGCTGTATCTGATCCCTCCAGTTCATGAAAATTTCTTCTGAGCAAAGGAAATCGTCTGGCGGTAGCAAGAGTAAAATAGAAATGACACACTCGCCCTGAAGGGATTAAGAAAAACTGGATCAGTGATGCGTGGGATGTCCGTCCTTCTGGTGTACTCAGGAAGGTCGTAAAGTTCTCATATTCGTGATACATTGCCTTTTATTTTTTCCTGTTTTCTTATCCCACTTCAGACCCTGTTTTTTCTGTTTTCTGTTTTTCCTCTGCTTTTCGTTCGTATTACATTATCTATCATTTTTTTTTTTTTTATCCTACTCGTACCCTCAGTTTTTCTGTTTATCATTTCTCCTCCTGTTTTTCGTTCGTGTTTCATTACCTTTCATTTTTTTTTATCACACTCCTATCCCCGGTTTTTCTGTTTTCCATTTATCCTTATTCTCCTGTTTTTCGTTCGTGATACATTGCCTTTTTTGTTTTTTTACTTTTTTCTAATACCACTCCTCCCCTTAGTTTTTGTTTTCCATCTATCATTTTTTCCCACCTGTTTTTCATTTGTTAACTTGCCTTTTTTTTCCTGCCCCTCCCTTTAATTTTTCCTTCGTCATTTTTCAGCATTACATAATTGTTTTTTGTTTTTTTCATTTTTCTGTTCGCTCATCGTACATTGCCTTCATTTATTTATTTTTTTTTTTTTATTTTTTTTTTTTTACCCCAGATTTTCTACTTCCTATTTTCGTTTTTGCACTTTTTTAACTTTTCAATTGATGTATTTTTGTTGTCTGTACTTGCTCGTCACTTAATAAGACATGACCATGGTGTCAAATCTATCAGAACGAGATTATACTGATACAAAAGGCTTCTCTCTTTTTCAGTCTTAAATCTCACCTTATTCTTATATATTTTAAAGGCGATAATTTCATAGATATAGCGTTTTTACCTCCATTCCAGACTTAAAGTGCACGAGATCAAAGTTCCTTGTTCTTTGTGTAGTTTTTTCTTTGTATTTTCCCTGTTCCTTTCCTTCCTCCTCGTGTTCTTTTTCACCTGTTCATCTTCTTTTCTTGTTATTCTTTCTTCTTTTTACTGATATTTTGTTTCTAGAGTTGGAAATATACACAAACCATATTCTCTGGCAAACTAATCTGGTCCACCAAGCAGTTCAGACCTCGGAAAGTTTCACAGTGTCTAGTAAACTCATCTGAAATTAGAGTAAAACAGATCAGTCATTAGTCAGGCTTCAGTCCCTTCAGTTTGACGACGTACGGTACATTTTTATTCTCTATTCCAGACGATTTTATTCAGCGGAGGAGAGAATTTTCGAGCAAGTGGGGTTTATAGTTTTCATCATCACCTTCAATTTGCAGTTTTAATCCCTTGAGTATGACGTACTTTGCATTTTAGTCTTTCTCTCTCCAGACGATTTTATTCATCTGAGGAGAGACTTCGAGCTAGGGGGGTCGGGAGTAGTTTCCACCCCTTCAATCTGATATTTTCCGCTTGATTCGTGCTATTTACAGACGATTTCATTCAGCTCAGGGGAGGCCCTACAGTGAAGGGGTCAGTGTGGGCTATAATTAACCCCTCTAAGTTCAAAAAAATCTCCTAAGCTGAACAAAGTCGTCTGGAGATAGTAAGGATAAGGCACCAAGATATCATTGAAGTGAATGGGTTAACTTCTGTACTACTGTAAGGGGCTCTTGTCTGTAGCAGTTTTCCTAAGAAGTAGTTTTCCTAGAAGCTGATTTCCTAACAAGTAGATATTCTAAGAGGTAGTTTTCCCAAGAGAGTGTTTTCCTAAGAGGTAGTTTTCCCAAGAGTGTTTTCCTAAGAGGTAGTTTTCCCAAGAGAGTGTTTTCCTAAGAGGTAGTTTTCCCAAGAGAGTGTTTTCCTAAGAGGTAGTTTTCCTAAGAGGTAGTTTTCCTAAGAGGTAGTTTTCCTAAGAGGTAGTTTTCCTAAGAGATAGTTATCCCATGAGGTAGTTTTCCTAAGAGATAGTTTTCCCAAGAGGTAGTTTTTCTAAGAGGTAACTCCTTAAAAAGTCGATTTCCTAAGACACAACTCCTAAGCCTAGAAAATATAATCATTTAATAACAGCAAGACTAAAATGTAAGTGAAAGTCCTTAAGCTGGAGAGGCTGAGTTAATGACGCTTCCATGCATACGCTGTTCAGAGGGACGTAATTACAGCCAGAACCCTCCACATAATGCTAACACAATCTCCTTTCACATTTCACAAAGGAGAATGTTAATGGAAAGTCACGGGGCCCGGAGACTCCTTCCCGTATTAAACAAAATTTCATTATCAAAGAATGTGATAGAAAGCCGACTTAGCCGACGAAGGAAGCGCTTGGCTCAAAAGTGGAGTATAATTACCTCTCTTAAGACTTGTGTAAAATTCATCAGAGTCTGGGTCTTTGTCGTCCAGGGCCTGATAAGAGGCGGCCGGGCCTTATAATGGATCATACGCCTTATCACACACTCAGCGTATCATTCTTTATTTCGAAATTCTCCCGCCCTCTCACCTCACCCTGTGCCCTGAGTTTTCCCTTCCCACGATGTTCTGGTTTACATTTTAGCTTAAATCTGACGTAGACTAACTCTTACAGTCCAGCCTAACTTCACTTTACTGAATCTATCCTAACATTATCCTAATCTTACTTTACGAAACCTAACTAAACGTGACTAAACCTAACCTAAGAACTTAACCTTATCTAACTGTCTAACCAGAAGAGCCTCGCCTGACATGCCAACTTACCTATAGTGGATCACATGTGCTGTCACTCACTCTTCGTTCAGTTCTTTACCTCGGAAACCTTGCCCTCTCACCTCACCTCGAACACCAAGCTTTCCCTTTCCACGAGGATCAGGTTCGTTAAACTGAAGCCTACTCTAACTCTGATTAACCCTTATTCTTAACCATAGCTAACCTAATCTAACTTCTCTTTACGTAACCTACCTAAACTTTGCTTAACCTAATCTGAGCTAACATAACCTAATCAAACGTTATGTAACCTTTTATTTTAATGTAAGGAAGAAGGAACCAAAGACCAGGAGCCTGTAAATTGTTCCCTCCAGGAAAAAAATAATCAAGAGAGCCAGATTCAAGAGCCGTTCATGTCGAGATGCCTGAACACACTGTGTTTGAATGACTGGAGATCATAGGCAGTAGGAAATACAGAGGAAGACAGTTCTAATATAATTTAGCCTAACTTGATCTAAACTAACTAACCCTCTCTAAGAATATAAGCTAAACTAATATAGGGACTTAACCTGGTGAGCCTAACAATTGCCTAACTAACTACTTTACCTGTCCTAACCTGAAGCATCCCTTACTAGACCTAACCTAACTTCAACTAGACACACCTACTAAAATAAAAGCACCCAAACTCGACAACAGTTCCGAAATTTACCCCCACCTTCCCCCTACATCACTCCCCTCCTCCTCGCCGCACGGAGCCTAAGAATCGTGAGGTTATTAAAAGGGTGAGCTCATTCCCCACTGATTAGAACACAGCGTTGGGGTATTAAAGTATCCCAGGGTAAATTGATTTTTTGGTGAATTTTGAGGAACATTTAGAAACAAGTCTTCGGGGAGGGTTTTGTCTCCTTCCGTTCTACCTCCTCCTCTTCTGTCTCTGTCTTTTCCTCCTCTTTGTCCTCCCCCCCCCCTTTCTGTGCCTCCCTCAGTGATTTCCTTTTCTTCCTTCAGTATTTTCCTCCTCTTTTCCTCCCTCATTGTTTTCCTCCTCATTGCCCCCTTCTTCTGTGCCTCCCTCAGTATTTCCCTCCTCTTTGCTCCTCCTTCAGTGCCTCCCTCTTTCTGTTCCCCCTTCAGCGTCCCTTTTCTTCACCTCTCTCTCTCTCTCTCTCTCTCTCTCTCTCTCTCTCTCTCTCTCTCAAAGGTATTAGTCTTCGTTCTGTAATTATTGAAGATAATAAAATCACTGAAATAACACACATTTTCCCATTCTGCACTTTTATTACACATTAAACTAACACTAGAATGTGAGACGGGCAATTACAATACAACATACCGTGGCATTTAGACTATAATTGAAGGTCGTTATTGCTGGTTATTTCGCTTTTAAGAACACTCATTAAGTTGTAATTAATGTGGTGTCTGCAGTGGAGGTAAAAACTGATATTTATTATTTAGAGAGAGAGAGAGAGAGAGAGAGAGAGAGAGAGAGAGAGAGAGAGAGAGAGCAGTATGTAAAGAGGGAAAGATGGGATGTTAGAGCAATGTGTACAAAGAAAGATATAAAAAAAGAAAGAGTTCGGGTGTTGAGACATTATAAATAGAGAGAAAAAAGTAGAGTGGGTAAGAGAGAGAGAGAGGAGAGAGAGAGAGAGAGAGAGAGAGAGAGAGACAGAGGAGGGGGGGGGGTTAGAGCAGTATGTATCCGGCTCATCATGTCCGCCTCTCGTGACAAGATAACGCCAAGGTGAGCCTCCTTTTTGTGCCCACCTCCACCACACCGTCATTCCACTCACACCACACACACCCGGTATACTGGTCGCTTCCTTCATTCACCTCCTCACCTCCACCTCCTCCACTCATCCATCTCACCACCTTTTTTTTTTTCATAACGCAACCACACTGTCATTTCCTTCACTCCATGCACACCGGTAAATTGATCCTATGCTGTAATACCCCTCATTTTCACATCTACAGTTCCACCTCCTCCATTCACTTCCACTTCATCTCACCTTCTTAAGCCCAACACCAACACACACCATCATTTCCTTCCCATCACACACACACGGTATATTGGTTGTCTTCTGTCACATACTCACTTCATCTCCACATCATACACTCCATTCATCTCCATCCATCTCACCTCCTCCTTCATTTCCTTCTCCACTTCATGCATTCACCTCCCCCTTTACACTCTGCTCCATCCGCCTTCGCCTCAATCCTCAATCCCACTTGGTCTTCATTCGGTTCCTTTTCCACCTTCGCTTCCTCACCTCCTCATCACTTGCATCCATCCAACCCTCACCTCTTCCTTCATCTATTCCTTTTTCAGCTTCATCCACCTTTGCCTCCACCTCTTACTTCACCCATCTTTGTTTCCATATAACCTATTCGTAGTAAAAAGATCAGCTTATATCCCACCCTCAGTTCTTCATCTCCACTCTATATACCTCCACTCCTGTAATTTCAGTGACCTGGTACCGTCATCAATTTCGTCCACACACGATTCATTTTCTTCACCTTTGCCTCCACTTCTTTGATCCATCCGTGCTTCCACCATCACCTATATATTTTTCTCGGTCATCTGTCAGTACTTCTATTTATTCCTTTACTGTAATAAATTAGTAAATAGGATCCAGAAGAAAGGGAGAGCAATGAAGCTGAACTATCATCAAAGAGTCTACCAGTAAGGGGGTGAGGCCTCTCTTCATTCATCATTTATGCCTTGGAAATTCTCGATTCCTTGCCCTAGCCACTTGTCATATTCCTGGTACTTTCTCTTCATTCCTTCCTGTCATAATTATCGTCTCTTCTAAACCACTTATTATATCTCTCTATTTATATAA
The DNA here is from genome assembly GCF_032717465.1 of Coenobita brevimanus. Lineage (NCBI taxonomy): Eukaryota > Metazoa > Arthropoda > Malacostraca > Decapoda > Coenobitidae > Coenobita > Coenobita brevimanus. The sequence continues at coordinate 1,708,974 of NC_137034.1, forward strand.
ATTTATCCTTTTTCAGTCTCACTCTCCGAAAGCATCCAAGCCTCTCAGATCAGTAATGTGTTTTTGTAGTTTATTCTCAATGCTACAAGACATTTTTATTTAGCTGGATTCCTCTTGCTAAGGAGAATTCATGAAGGTTATGTCTAGGCCCTCGAGTAAAAAAATATCTCAAGTTGAATAAAATCGGGAGGTACCGAGAATAAAAAAAAAAATGATGAAGTCCTTCAGTTTAAAGTTAATATCTTTAAATCGGGAATGTTATCTGATATTTCATTCTTGCTTCTACTATGCACAACTTAAGGCTCATCAGATGAATTAATGGAGTTTCCCTCTAACTCCTCTACTATAAAAGGTCTCCCATAAGCTAAGTAAAATCGTCTGGGAGAAATAAAAATGAATATAAAAAAATGACATGGTTGGGTACACGGACTTAAAAATGAGTCTGCGGTAATTACAATTTTCACAACCACCGGGTCACCTGTTTTCCCACCTCCTCTTAGCTTATTACTTTCTCACGGCCTCACACGCACCTCTTTGCACACTTTCCCGGGGCCTTTTCGTGGGAGGAGTTCTACGTGTGAAACAAAAGAATTTCCTCTTGTTAAATTCAGAGTTCTCGCTGGAAATCGTTCGCATTGACCACTCCTCTCTCTCTCTCTCTCTCTCTCTCTCTCTCTCATTCGTCCCTTTATGGACAAATTAGTCACTGCCCCCACCCTCTTACCTAACCTCCCCCATATCCACATACCTTCTTCCATCCCTACCTACTTACCTCCCTCTACCTACATACCTACTTGCCTCCACCTACCTACGTACCAGTTTACCTCCCCCTACCTACATACCTACTTACCTCCACTACCTACATACCTACTTACCTCCCCTACCTACATACCTACTTGCCTCCCCCCTACCTACGTACCTGTTTACCTCCCCCTACCTACATACCTACTTACCTCCCCTACCTACTTACCTTTACATACCCTTACATACCCTTACTTCTGTTCCTACCTACCTACGTAAATCCTCCTCCTCTTCCACCTTGAGATCAGAATTTAACCTCAACACTATGCCGTTTATAATATTTTCCCTGGATGCAAAGTAGATGATTTTAAGCTTAATAAAGACTACAAGTATTAAAGGATTATTGATGGCAATGTGTAGCCCCTTCATCTAAAAGTCACTTACAGAAAAAAAAAAAAAAATCACCTGAACATATCAAGAGTACACAGTAAAAATAAATACGTGAATACAGTAATGATGAGCACGAGGACACAGTAAAGATAAATACGAGAATACAGTAAAGATGAATACGAGAATGCATTAAATACGAGAATAAAGTAACGATTAATACGAGAATGCAGTAGACATAAATACGGGGATACAGTAAAGATGAATCCGAGAATGCATTAAATACGAGAAGAAAGTAATGATAAATACTAGACTACAGTAAACACGAAAATACGGTAAGGATAAATACGGGGATCCAGTACAGATGAATCCGAGAATGCATTAAATACGAGAATAAAGTAATGATAAAAACAAGACTGCAGTAAATACGGGAATACAATAAATATAAATACGGGAATACAGAAAAGATAAGGACGAGAATAAAGTAAATACGATAATAAAGTAACAGTAAGTACAAGTCTACTGTAAATACGAAAATATAAATACGGGAATACAGTAAAGATAAGGACGAGAAAAAATTAAACATGAGGATAAAGAAACAGTAAATACAAGACTTACAGTAAATACAGGAATACAGGAAAGATAAATACGGGAATACAGTAAAGATAAAAACAAGACTGTAGTTAATACGAAAATACAGTATAGATAAATACGGAAATACAGTCAAGATAAAAACTAATAAATACGAGAATAAAAATAATTCGTCGTCGTAGTGAAGTGGTTAATATCTGCCTTCCATACCTGGCCAGAAAAGGTGTTGCCAAGGCCGAACGTGACGATGGCCACTCCACACCTCACTCCATCATCACACGGCCTTTGCTTCCTTCCGGGCCACCACTCTAACGGGGAGACTCAAGTTTACTTTCTGTGGAGGTGGGTGTGTGTGGGTGTGTGTGTGTGTGGGTGGGTGGGTGTGTTCAGAAAGAGAACGATTTACAAATGTGAAAAAATAAATTAACAAGGTGTGATGTGATGCAGAGAGAGAGAGAGAGAGAGAGAGAGAGAGAGAGAGAGAGAGAGAGGATCAGGAGTAGGGATTGGAGTAGGGACAGAGGTACCAATAAGAGATATGAAAGCTTGAGAAAGGGACAGAAGTAGAGACAGGGCAGGAAGTAAGGAAAGAGGTCAAAGTAGAGATTGGAGTGGGATTAAGGGTAAGATAGGGTTAGAGTTTGGAAAAGGAGGAGGATTATGGATGAGGGATATTGATTGGGATACGAATAGACGCAGGAGTAGACGTGGAAGAATGAGTAGGGGTAGTAGTAGAAGTATTGGTAGGTGTTGGAGCAGGGGAAGGAGAGGGAGAGAGAATGTTTGGAAGGTGAGCTGGAGAGTGGTGGGTGGTACCGCTGTTCAGGTGACTTTTGGTCCAGACTTCACACCCACCTTTTGTCTTTTGGGGTAAGGGGGGAGGGGTCAGGTAATGTTTATGGGAAGGGGGAGGGGGAGAACTGAGGGAGGTGGGGGATATTGGGGGGGAGGAGCTTGGAGGAATTCCCTCCCTCCTCTCACCACTATTGTAACAAAACCATGTCAGATATTTTCCTTTTCATACATATTTATTGTAGAGATTTTAATTCCTACAGCGAGGAAGCTTTAAAATTTATTAATATTCTTCCTGATTATATATCCTTATTACTAAAGAGGTTTTTCTTTCTCTTTCAGGTAAATACAGAGATATTGTGTAGGCGTCTCATCTCAAGCGACGTATTGTAAGTGTTCAGAACTTACTTCCAGTTGATTATGAAGGTACTAAAAGAAAATGGAGTGTCAGGTTTATGAAAAGGTTGGTTATAAGGTGCATTGTTTAAGTAAGCATTGTTTTAAAGCACACACACACACACACACACACACACACACACACACACACACACACACACACACACACACACACACACACACACACACACACACACACACACACTACAATATCCCTCTCACATGACGGACTGCTGATTTTGGTGCCCACATTTTGTCTTTATTATTTCGTTAATATCACACTGGACACGAAAGCGCAGTGTCGTGTGTGTGTGTGTGTGTGTGTGTGTGTGTGTGTGTGTGTGTGTGTGTGTGTGTGTGTGTGTGTGTGTGTGTGCGCCTTGATCTAAATGTGTTATGTGTATTACCCATTGGCCCCCTGAGGTGATGTGTTACGGTAAGCCACCATTGACAGGTAAACATATCTCAGGTGTTATTTGACTTGTGTATCTGCCTGTGTGTTGATCCCCAGGTGTAAATTTGATATTGTGTGTGTCAGATGTCATTTTGGGTGATTGTATTTTTTGTGGGTTGATTGAGGTAAGCTGATAATTGTGACGTTGGTGGAGGTGAACTGCTCTGCCTCACGCGGTCTCTGTTTCCTCTGCTTTTGTGGGGAGAGGAGTGGGGGAGATGGATGTCACTCTCTCTGGTTTTGTGGGGGTAAGAGTGGGGGAGATCTGTGCCTTTGTCTTTCTATATACACATTCGTATTTATTCATATATATACGGAAGCAAAGGCATAAATACTGCTCGTTCGCAAAGTCACGCTTGTATATTAAAACACACACACACACACACACACACACACACACACACACACACACACACACACACACACACACACACACACACACACACACACACACACACACACACACACACACACACACACACACACACACACACACACACACACACACACATTTCACTATGACTACGCAAAAACATGCAGTCACCTTCTCACTCGTTTACACACACACACACACACACACACACACACACACACACACACACACACACACACACACACACACACACAGGGCGGCCACATAAATTAGACCTAATTGGGCAGTTGTAAGGACCTGTCGAACAAGGACCGCCATGAGGGAGGATATGTGATGGTCATGTACTCACCTGACTCATACTAATCTATTTACTAATTTCTCTCTCCTCATACTCTTCTAAGTACTCATTTTTTCTCTACCCTCATACTCTTCTATTTACTCATTTCTCTCTCCTCATACTCTTCTGTTTGTTCATTTTTCTCTACTCAAACTCATCTATTAATTCATTTCTCTCCCCTCATATTCTCCTATTTACCCATATCTCCCCTTATACTCTTCTGTTTATTCATTTCTCTCTCCTCATACTCTTCTATTTACCCATTTCTTTCCCCTCATACTCTTCTATTTATTCATTTCTCCTTATACTCTTTTATTTACTCATTTCTCTCCCTTCATACTCTTCTCTTTACTCATTCCTGTCCCCTAATACTCTTCCATTTACTCCTATTTCCACATCCTCATTTCACTTTTGTTCTCTACTCATTTGTTACTCTTCTTTTTACTCATTTTTCTCCCATCTGCTCATTTTACTCGTGTCATTCTCTGCTCATCTTACCATGCTCTCGTATTTACTAACTTTTCTCCCATTCCGTCGTATTTACTTGTTTCTGTTTACTCATATCATTTTTATTATTATTTTTAATCATTTAACTTTACTGCTTTTACATATGCTTTTCTGTCATTTCTTAATTTTCTTATTGGTTTATTTCATTCATATCGTCTGTTAATTTTATTCACGTTTTATCAGTTGGTTCAGCAAGATTTGATTCAGTTTACCGGGCCGCTGTTCTGTGTGGCTCTGATATTTCCTAACACATCTTCCTAAGCAATTTACTCTACACATTTGACCTCAATATCCTCTTACGTTATTTATGCACACTGTCCATAATAAAACGATGTAAATAACATAAAAGATGTAAAAGTGTAGTACGCAAAGTAAGTCGCTAGAGAAAAGGCCATACGTAGCCTTACCTACCAGCTATGATTCGACATAAAGCTTCCACAGAGCATAAAGGGGCTATGTACCTCGACATTACACAATCCTTACACAATTGCACATTTTATCTTCACAATTATCATTACTTACAGCACCCTTACCTTCGCACTCCCATCCTGCTTACTTAGCCTCCCCCAGTAACACTACAACCACAATCATCTCAAGTATAATTCTTCTACAGTAATGGATGCTGTGATTCAGTACCTTGATTTATTTTTTTTCCTTGCAGTGTCCCGCCATCTCCACTCTCATCACCGCATACACCATCATCATTATTATTATTATCTCGTCTATAGCTCATTAAAAAAATAGAAAATCGCCTTCAGGTTAGTTTTCCCTTCCTCCTCCTCCTTCTCCTCCTCGTCCTTCTCCTCCTCCTCCTTCTCCTCACCATCATCATCATCATCATCATCATCATCATCATCATCATCACACTCATTATGACCATTTCTCCCTTATCATCATCATTATTTCAACTCACCGTCAAAACCATCACCATTACCACCAAACAAATAACATTTTTATCAGTCACCAGTGTTTCTCATAAGTATCCTCACCATCTGCTTAGTGTTCCTACTCAGCAAAACCACATCCATCATCATCACCAACAAACAAAGACCTTTTCCTCATTACGACCATCATTTCACGATTATAACCATCAGGACAGGTCATTGCCAGATTACCACCACCACCACCACCACCATCACCACCTTCATGAACACGAAAGCCACAAACAAAATCATCATCCTTGTCGTCATCATCATCATCATCATCATCATCATCATCGTTACTATTACCGTCACCATCATCAGTACTAACTACACCAACAAAATCACCATCACAACACCAACACCTTTTCCTCTATCACCATTTCTCCATCATCACCACCGTCATGCTCATCACCATGTCCATAAAAACAAGAACGATCATCACCATCATCACCAAACCAGCATCATTCCCTCTGTCACCTCCATTTCCTTATCATCACCATCACCACCACCACCAGCCATTTCCCCATCATCACCATCATCACCACCACCAACCATTTCCCAAAGTGACCATTTAAGCTGCCTCCTCCTGTGACCTCAATTCGACCTGACCTCCCTCTTTTCTCGCCTTCCTATTGTCTTACCTAGTTGGGGGCGGGAAGGGGAGCTCACTAGTGGTCACCTGAGAGAGAGAGAGAGAGAGAGAGAGAGTGTGTGTGTTATTGTGTGTGTGTGTGTGTGTGTGTGTGTGTGATGTACCTATATTCAGACCTATCAAATTGACACTGGTATATAGTTTTATCCATTATGTTTCTGTTCCAGTGTTGTTTTTGTTACACACACACACACACACACACACACACACACACACACACACACACACACACACACACACACACACACACACACACACACACACACACACACACACACACACACACACACACACACACACACACACACACACACACACACACACACACACACACACACACACACACACACACACACACACACACACACACACACACACACACACACACACACACACACACACACACACACACACACACACACACACACACACACACACACACACACACACACACACACACACACACACACACACACACACACACACACACACACACACACACACACACACACACACACACACACACACACTTTAGCGCGATTACACATGAGAAACATATGCATTAAACTAGAAAGCACTCAGTGAGTGCATACCTCCCCTAGTGCCATTGCAGGATCCGGATCCGGGTCGGCTACAAAATTAAATCAGTTTTTTCATCGTCCATGACCCACCCTTCCACAAAATTTCATTAAAATTCGTCGAAAATCTTGGGGATTTCATGTGAACAAAGAGAGAGACAAACATAGGTGAATACATAACCTCCAACTTCAATGGGGGTGGTAATAAATGGTGCTCAAAATATGCAAAATCTTGACTCCCTCTGCATGTTAGGATCTGGATTATCACAACACCTTGCTTTTTTCGAGTGTTAGATGTGGTCATTGCCATGGATTATTAAATGAATGATAAAGTTTTCCGAAGGGAGAACAAAGTAGTCGTAATGGGGTTGCAGTGTTTTTTTTCTTTTCCCTTGCTTAGCCCTTTATGTCAGGATACAAAGCAGTTAACCTTAATATTGCATTTTGCATGATTTTATATAATTATGTATAAGTATATAAGTATTTTATAAAAACATAGTTATAAAGAAGATGCTAATCCTTTCTGGTCAGTTTTATTACAGTAAACGTTCTCCCTACGTGTCAAGTGGGGTTGGTGGAGGATTAGTGCCCCTCCCCGTAAAACAATTAACTGTGAGCCCTTGGCCACCCCGTTTGGGATACGTGGTGTCTGGCAATGAATGAATGAATGAAATTCACCTTTCCCCAGTTTTCAGTGCATGCCTAAACAACTGAATAAGCGGATTTCAGTCGTTTCACCCCTCAGGATGACTTGTGTTTCTCTCTTCTTTTTTCTACATGCTTTACCTGAATATTCACTTTCTGGCTTTCTTCCTCCTCAACACATTCCCAGACAGAAAGATACTCGTCTCCCCTTCCATTCTCCTTTTCACCTCATCTCCCCCTCACCCCTTTTCCTTCTCAGTTCTCGCTTTTCTCAAAATTCCTCTCTCCCTGCCTCTCAGTATCTCCTCTTCCTGCTCAGCCATTGTCATTTCTCGCATCCTCTGTCCTCCGCCCCTTCTTGTCCAGAATTTCCTCTTCTCTTAATTTCCTCCCTTCTTCCTCGTATCTCCCTTTCTTATCGAGGTCTACCTCAGTCATCCTCCTTCTCCCCAATCCTCTCTGTCACTCCCCTTTTAGACCTGGTTTTCTTTTCCCAACTTTCCTTCCTCGTTTAGGTATCTCCCCCTCTCTCTTAGGTCTCCTACAACCATCATTCTCCTCTCTTCCTCTCTCTTTCTCTTTCTTTAATATACTTCTCACCCTCTGACTAGTTTTCCTTCTTTCATAGCTCTCCCCAGCTGTTCTTTTTTCCTTTCATACTCTGTCCCTCTAACATTCTCACACCATTTTTCCAAAATTTCCTTCCTCCCTCGCCACCTTTTCTCTCCCAGCTCTTTCTTTTCTCTCAGAAGATACTCTTCTCCCCCTTTTCTTCCATCCTCTCTCTAATGCCCATTTCTCCCTCTTTCCCTCTCCTTACACCTTCCTCCCACCCTCCCAGAAGCTCCCGTACTCTCCCATTTCTCCCCAAACCATCCTCCCTTCTCCCCAGGTTCCCCGAATACCTCCCGTCTACCGGCAGCATAAACAGAGCTAAATATTTACAAATAGCCGAGAGCGAGAGACACAGAGCCATTAACTGATGTACAGATTAAGTCTTGACCACACGAGGCCCGCCTGTCACATGTGGCCCCCAGCTGACAAGAGGACTCAGCTGACGGGCAACCTGCTGACGCTACATTTGTCAGCAAGAGGGCATTGATCACTGTCCGTCCTCTCGATGATGCGCGGCTACCATGTGGATGTGTGTGTGTGTGTGTGTGTGTGTGTGTGTGTGTGTGTGTGTGTGTGTGTGTGTGTGTGTGTGTGATTGTAGTTGATCGTGTTTGAGTATGTTTATGTCGTTTTACTTATTCACCCACTCATTTGTCTTAATTACCTTGCTGGATGTTAAAGTGTGGATGGCACTGGGCAAGCTTTAACTTTACCACTAATACTCACCCACTCATCTCTTTAACTGATTGTCTACCTTACTCGTCTCTTCACTCCTACTTTACTCCTCACTCACACCCCCTTTCTCACTTATATTCCTACTTATTTTCCCACTTGCATTATCTTCCCAACGACATTCACACTCACACTGTCAACCCACTTCATTTCATTTACTTATTGTCACTCATTTTCACTTTCTCATTCACCTTCAGTACTCGGGTCTCACTCAGTCTTTTTCTCACTTACATTCACCACTCAGCCACACACATCCTGCCTCTTCTACTCACTCATTCACACACTCATTCTCACACACCAGCACTATCTCTTCACTCTCCCCCTTTGATCACAGTGTGCCAGTAACAAATTAGGGGTTTTGTGAGATGCGAAAACAAATTAATTCCTTGTTGGTGACCGACTGACTGACCCGTGTGATGCTCGGCCAAGGAGTTACGCCTTGGTTAGCTGTTATCAAGAGTTGTTTGTTGAAGTCACAGTGCTTGAAATGACGACTGGTTTAGCGTGTTCGTTTTAACCTGACGATGATCCCTAACCCCTCACAGCTCAGGTAATGGCCAAGTGTAGTTAGATTGGAGGTGCGACTGGACTATGTAGCCCGTTTGTTCATCACTTCCTTTGTTTTAATATACTTTGTACTCATGAAATGGAGTAAGAGGAAGAGGAGGAGCTACAGGGCTGAAATTCACAAATGCGTCAGGCATAGACTGAACAGGTAAACAGCAAAAAAGTCAGACTGGAAAAAGCTGAATGAAGTCCTTAACATGAAGCAGATAGCAAATGGACATGATGTTGATGAGGAGGATGAGGTTGAGGATGATGATGATGATGATGATGATGATGAGGAGGAGGAGGATGAGGAGGAGGAGGACGAGGACGATGACAGTGGCGATGATGATGATGATGATGATGATGAGGAGGAGGAGGAGGAGGAGGAGGACGAGGACGAGGAGGACGAGGACGAGGACAATGACAATGGCGATGATGATGATGATGATGACGATGATGATGAACGATACTGTGTGTACTGTCAAATAATATTCCATCAATTCAGTAAAGGAATTTATACATAACGTCACGAAGATTATTGTATAATTTAAATATGACCTAATAATGTATTCTTTTTATGTAACAAATATAAAGTTTTCTGGCACATAATTAGTTCCTTCAGCCAGAGGTCGTAATTTTAATTTATTCTCTCTTCTGGTAATGAATTTAGCATAAGACAAACTTTTCACATTAAATGGATTAGATATAACCTTCATTAATCCCTTCATTACACGTATGCATAGTTAATTTGAAAGTCTGATAATAACAAAACTAAAATAAGAATGGAGTACTCTGATTGAATATGTTAACCCTCTCGCTTACGTAAATGAACATCAGTGAACCCGTCCACATATATGCACTAGCATACGTTGCCCACCTTCATGTAAATAAAGCCACACTGTCTATGTGTTTGTCAGTGCGTTGTTTGTTCCTTTCACGAGAACGGTAATAGCTATTAACCTAATTCTTTTTGCATTCGGTTGGGGTAAGTCCAGGGAGTGTTGGAAAAATACCAAGCAAAAAATATTTGCGATCACGCACTACAGGACGATGTGAAATTGACGGAAATCGCTACTTGCGAAAATATACGAAAATCATTTCTTTGACTTTTGTGGCAGAATTATTCATTGTGGGATTGGTAACGGTATGGAAACAATGATAATCGTATTTGCAAACAATTTGTATTGGAAAAGCTGTTAGTCCTGCAAAATTTGCGGGCAGGCAGGTGTATATATGTATGTATGTAGATAGATAGATAGATAGATAGGTAGGTAGATATAATACAAAAATAGCATACGTGAACTCACCCACCTATGTACATTAGCATAGGTGAACTAATGACACCTGTACTCATATATCCCTAATGACTCCCTAACTCGACGGAATTGGCCGGGGCGAGCCATTCTCTTGGGTGGTAATTAGAATAAGAGGAAAGTTTGCATCGAGAAAACCTTTGATGTCGCCACCTTGGAAGCGAAATGTTGAGTTGATTATAAGTCCATTTGCGAGATAAATTACACCTAGATTAAAAAACTTATCAAATTATTAAGGGTAATGATGGCAGGGAAATTATACAGGGGAGCAAATTACTAGAATATCTCCCAGTTCCTTCAGTGGGGGGAGGGGATGCAGAGGTATTCATAATTTTTCTTAAGCTCAAGTCATGTATAAAATTGCCTACTATACTTGTCTTTATTTATACATGTAACGAATCTGTCACAGCCAAACAGTAAGGTATATATGTAAATGGAAATATATTTATGAAAGTAACTTATTTCTGACAGTAATGAGGTGACGTGATGATTTTTTGATTGTAAAATTTGATTAAGATCTTTTATGAATATTTCCTCAGGTGTCCGCCATAGTCACACAAACCCTGCGCCGTCGTCCCTCCTCTCTCTCTCTCTCTCTCTCTCTCTCTCTCTCTCTCTCTCTCTCTCTCTTCCTGTCTGTCTATCTATATCATTCTATCTTTATTACCTATATGTATCTATAGCTAACTTTATCTGTCTGTACATTTCCATCTGTAATTGTATATCTGTCTATATATCTATTTATCTGTCTGTATCTATCTGTATATCTATGTGTCTGTCTGTCTGCCTGTCTGTCTATGTAGCCTATGTGTGTACATGTGTACGTATGTAGATCTATATATCTGTATATATCATCTATCTTTATAGTCTCTCTCTCTCTCTCTCTCTCTCTCTCTCTCTCTCTCTCTCTCTCTCTCTCTCTCTCTCTCTCTCGAGCCCTTAAAAGTTTTCTTCTCATTAATGAAGTAATTTTGGCAGGGAGTTGAGTTAAGGTGTAGTTAGTGTGAGAAGGAAAATGAGGCGGGAGGAAGACGAGAGAGAGAGAGAGAGAGAGAGAGAGAGAGAGAGGGAGGGAGGGAGGGAGAAAGAGAGAGAGAGGACCAGTAGTGTGGAGGTAAAGATAATGGATGGGGAGGAAGGGGTAGGGGAGAGGCAGGAGGACGGAGAGAGGTAAGAGAGAGGGAGGAGGATGGAGAGAGACAGGAAAGGGGGAAGATAATGGAGAGAGGTAGGAGAGGCTAGGAGGACGGGGAGGAAAGGCACAGAGGGGTTGGGGAGAGGGAGGAGGATGGAGACGGGGAAGGGAAGGGATGGTGTGGGCTGGTTTCAAATTCTTCTTCACCTCCGTTCTCGCTCCTCCCCGCCTCTCCGTCTCTGTCTCTTAATTGTCACTTTTTATTCATACTATAATTAGCATACGGGTGTCGCTTCCCCCATCTGTATGCTCGAATTTTCTTTACTTGTCTCTCTTTTCATTATTTTTCTTCCTTGTGTATGGTTTTTCTTCCCTATTCTCTTCGTATGGAGTTTATTTTGTTTATAGATTTTGTTTTTTTCACTCCTTGCTGTGCCTCTGGATTTTCGTCACACCTTATGTGGATTTGCTTTACAGATCTGTTCATGGATTTTCTTTTGTAAATGGATTTCTTCACTTATCGTTGTGTATGGAACTTTCTTCTCTCTCAGGGATTTCTTCACTCCTCTCTCTTTATGGATTTTTCTTCACCTGTATGTGGATTACCTTGACTCGTCTCTGTTTATGGATTTTCTTTCCTCTAGATCTGGATTTTAATAACTATCAGTGTGCGGATTTTCTTCATCACTACCTATACGTGTGGATTTTCTATCACTCATCTCTTTATATGTGGATTTTCTTCACCCTACATGTACGTACGGGTACTCTTCACACCTGTCAGCACGTGCACATCATCACACCCGTCAGTACGTGCACATATTCTTCACACCTGTTAGCACGTGCACATGTTCACACCTCTCAGTACGTGCACATATTCTTCACACCTGTCAGCATATGTACATCTTCACACCTGTCAGCACGTGCACATCTTCACACCTGTCCTCACGTGCACATCTTCACACCTGTCAGTACGTGCAGATTTTCGTCACTCCTACCTGCACGTATTTTTTTTTTCTTCTTCCTTTTCGTATGTGATTTTTCTTCCTTCGCATCCGTATGTGTTTATCTTCACTCCTCTGTTCTCGTAATTACTTATGTTGGTGTGTGCAGATTTTTGTCAATCCTATTGGTATGCGAGGATTTACTTCACGCCTGTGCACAAACTGGTATTCGTTTACAAATTGATATTGAGTTGTCGTGTGTGTGTGTGTGTGTGTGTGTGTGTGTGTGTGTGTGGACAGTCTGACCTCTAAAGAAGATAATGCGTCAGATTCCTATATATGTGTGCGCAGATTATCAGTACAGCTGTAGAAGCACACGAATTTATGTACACAAATGGGTGTGTATGTATGTATGTATGCTTGTTTGTATGTGTATGTGTGTGCTCGTGACTCTGCATTGTATATGTGCGTGGCAAACTAACATTTTAGAACAGTGCTGAACTGTTGCACCATAGAACACTGATTTTAAAAATGTAAGCATATATCTACCTATTTATGTACTCATGTACAGTACGTTTATAAGCAGCTGTATATATATATATATATATATATATATATATATATATATATATATATATATATATATATATATATGTACTGTATTTTTTTGTGTACTCTGTATGTAGGACTTATTGAGAGCTTCTTGTAGTAAGCTTTATAACCTGCAATGTCATTAATATTTTGATTGCGCTTCATATCATGAAATTTCGTATATATTATGATTATGTTGACGCAGCGTAATACATGTATATTAAATCTAATATACATTAGCCCCCTTGGTGGAGGCAAACACAAACTTGCTGGAATTTAATACCCCAACATTTTGTGAAACTCTCGTACTCGTGTAATTAATCAAGCGTAGGCTTCTTTTTCGTCATGTGCGCTGAAGAACGTCTTACCGGGCCCCCTTAATTAAGAAAAATGGGAAAGAAAATGTGAGGACCTCGTTAAAAGCACATCCCGGCTGAGGACGCCACGCATTACGGGAGTGAGGGGGCGCTGGCTGCCTCCCTGCCTCCACACTATTTATTTATTTCACTCCCACCCATTGCACAGGTGACCCCTCTCCTGCAGGTCATGAATTTTTTTATTGATAATTAGCTATTCATAGTGATGTTAGTTTGTTCATTTATTAATTTGTTTAATTTCACAACCAGCATTGCCCAGCTACCCCTTCTCGTTCAGCTTTTTTCTCCTTCCTCCCCCTTTTTGTCTTTTTTATGTGATCTGTCATCCTCAGGTGGTGGAGTAATTTATAGTGACCTCTTTCATATGTGGTGATATAGGCTAGATTAGGCAACCCCTGCACATTTGACCCGTATTCCGGGGGTTGGATTTTTTTTCTTTTTCATTTTAGGCGACCCCTCTGTTGAAGGTGTTGTGTGTTACTTGTTTAGATGAGCTCTTTTCTACAGGTGAGGATACAGGCTAAATTATGTGACTACTTACCTGCAGACGGTGATATTTGATTTTCGTAAGTTGATTTTTTTTTTAAACTATTTGCTGTAGGTGATTTACTGTAGGGGATTATACTTATTTCACTTCCTCGCACCGCTCATGTGGCTTGTTTCCTCACTGTGTTGATGTGGGGTACTTCAGAATGACCCCCTTTCATGTCGGTAGAATTTTAGTCTATTTCAGATTGTGAGGTGAGTTTTTTTTCTTTTTTATATATTTCCCTATCTTGCATTGTTCAAGTGGCCCCAGTCCTGCAAGTGATATTGTGTTGATTCGTATTTCGTGATATTAGCCCAATGACGATTTTATTCTAAATATTGATAGCGTTGCCTGTAATAGATTTTATTCACCTGTATTAGTCCTTGAAGTATCTAAAGGTGTATCAACCCTCCAGTTTGAAACGACTCCCCGAAGCTGAACATTTAGATGGAAAAAAATATAGGTATATCATGAGACATCCGCGTAATGAAAAGGTTAAGGGCCTTTTATTTGTGTGTGTGTGTGTGTGTGTGTGTGTGTGTGTGTGTGTGTGTGTGTGTGTGTGTGTGTGTGTGTGTTTAGGTGAACCCCTTATCCGTAGGATGGACTATATTTTGTATTTTTTCTTATTGTTGTTTGTTATCCCCAAGCGATTATATTCAGCATAGTAGAGCCTTTCTGAGTTGGAGTGGTCGGTTAAAACTTTGGTTAACTCAGTTACTGTTAGAAGCCTTCATAAGCTGAATATACTTCTTTGGTGGTGGCATGATTAGAAGGGAAAAAGACGATATCGTAGAGTTGGGATTCATTTTATTGCCATGCATCGACATGGAAGACCTATGCAACCGTTTTTTTTTTTTTTTTTTTTTTTTTTTTTTTTTTTTAAGTGACCCCTTTCGTGTAGTTGGCCGTGTGTGTGTGTGTGTGTGTGTGTGTGTGTGTGTGTGTGTGTGTGTTAAACTTTGCCACATACTCTAAAATTCTTAATTTACTTCCCGCATTAATGACCATTTAAAAGAGCCAGAAAAACTTTTTGTATATATATATATATCATCAAGACAGCTACACAAAAACGATATGAGTGAGTATGTCGACATCCACTCCACGCATGATTCTGTCTAACCCTTGTCCCTTCTCAGCTCATTGCAAGACCCATTATCCCTTTGATTCTGACGACGTATTAAGGATTTTTACGCCCAGACGATTTTCCTCAGGTCAGGAGAGATTGAACGGGAGGGGTTAGAAATATTCCTCATTAGAGTTAGAGAAACACACTTTGGTGATTTGGCCATATGGAGAGGATGGAGAGCGAGAGACTGACGAGGAGAGTGTATATGAGTGAGGTGGAGGGGGGAGAGGGAAGGGGAGGCCAAGGATGAGATGGAAGGATGGAGTGGAGAGGTATATGAGAGAGGAGGGTGTGAACTGGGAGCAGGGCAGTGAAATGGCGGGGGACAAGGCGACGTGGAAGCGATTTGTTTGTGGCCACCCGTTACGGGATTAAGGCGTCTGGCAATAGAAGAATAGATAGATAGTTCCATTAGATCTGGATGCTCTCCGAGACTTTTATGAAATCATATGGTAACAGCAAGAATGACACCCACGAACTTGATAAATGGACCGATACAAAACATATAATTTCGTTCAAGACTAGACACAGCTTAAAAACAATATAATTACTCGAGCAATTATTTCATTTCCTGCAAATGTTACCATTAAAACAGACAAATTCAATCGACATTTTCAGGACTAGACACTGCAAAAATAACATGAAAACTCTGCCAATGTCTCACTTTTACTTTCCGCATATGTGATCATTAAAAACAGCAGACAAATTTGGAGTATAAATTTTCAAGACAACTAGACAGCGCCAAAAACAAAACATAGATTTTCCAACACCCACCTACATGATTCACTCTCCCCTCGTCCTCTTTCAGCTCACTGCAAGAATCATATGAATGAAGGAACACTGAATCAGATGGCGTATTTTATTGCTTATTCTGCCACTACAGAATGATTCTCTTCAGGTTAGTAAATAGTTTTCTGACTACAGGATTAAATACAGCCTCAAATAATTCCTTCTGTACGAGAGGTACTACAAAGATGACAATTTTATGATAGCAACAAAATTACAGTATAGTTTATTTTCATCTTAAAGAACTAGACCATTCATACAACTTAAATACTCGGTCATGGTTACTTGGAATTTGATGTCTTAATTGTGAGGCGGAGTTGGTCTCCTTGGTTACTAGTTAAATTTATCCTCGTCTCATTGCATTTGGCCATGAACTGAACCGGCGTTAAGGATCTTTGTCAGACGAGATTAAGCAGACTATAGACTAATACATCACAGTGAAGTATTTAACATAGAGAGATGATGATGACGATGATTATGACGACTTTGATGACACTACAACTATCACCTCACACAAGAAAATGAGAGGGATGGGCAATATGATGAACTTGGTCGTGTTCATGGTAGCCTATTTTTTTT
Source organism: Coenobita brevimanus (assembly GCF_032717465.1). Lineage (NCBI taxonomy): Eukaryota > Metazoa > Arthropoda > Malacostraca > Decapoda > Coenobitidae > Coenobita > Coenobita brevimanus. Next base: position 1,725,626 of record NC_137034.1, read on the forward strand.
TTTTGAATTGATGATGATGATGATGATGATGATGATGATGAGGATGAGGAGGAGGAGGAGGAGGAGTAGGACATCACCTAAATGCATCCTAACAGCAAGCCTTGAAGGAACGATGTATGATGATGATGATGATGATAACATAGTATGAGAGAGAGAGAGAGAGAGAGAGAGGGGGGGGGGGACAACCACGAGCAGGCAGGGGACTCAAGACGGGTCATAACAAACCTCCCCATGAATCTGAGTTCACTGGCTCCCGCTGGCAGGTCTCCAAGGCCAGGCCATAGAAAGTTTTTGTCCTTGTGTTGTGCCTGTCCTGTGTGTGTGTGTGTGTGTGTGTGTGTGTGTGTGTGTGTGTGTGTGTGTGTGTGTGAACGAGTATATGTGAGTGTTTGTGTATGTTTGTGCCTGCCCTGTGGATGTGTGTGTGTGTGAACGAGTATATGTGAGTATTTGTGTATGTTTGTGCCTGCCCTGTGAATGTGTGTGTGTGTGTGTGTGTGTGTGTGTATGTGTGTATGTGTGTGTGTGTGTGTGTAGGGATGGGAGAGATCTAGGGAGGGAAGGGAGTGATATAGGAAGAGAATGGAGGAGGATAGGGAGGGAGAGAGAGAGAGAGAGGGGGAAAAAAGGGAGAGAAGAGAAAGAGCAATTACTACTCTATGTTTCTCCTAAAGGGTGTAGGGAGGAGGAAGGAAGAAATGTAGGGGGGGGAGGGAAGGAGGAGGAAAGGATAAGAGAAGAAAAGAATGCTGAGAGAGAGAGAGAGAGAGAGAGAGAGAGAGAGAGAGAGAGAGAGAGAGAGAGAGAAAGAGCAATTACTACTCTATGTTTCTCCTAAAGGGTGTAGGGAGGAGGAAGGAAGAAATGTAGGGGGGGGAGGGAAGGAGGAGGAAAGGGTAAGAGAAGAAAAGAATGCTGAGAGAGAGAGAGAGAGAGAGAGAGAGAAACTACTACTCATGCAGATTATAAAGGGAAGGGGAAGGAGCAGAAGAAGTTAAAGAAAGCAAGGAAGGAGGCAGAAATGAAAAAAGGTAATTGAGAGTAAGTTAAAGGATACATGTATAAATAAACGATTTATAGAAAATAATCAACTCCTTCAAGATCAGGGCGTCATTTATCTTTATCCTTCCTGTCAGACGATTTTATTCAGTTAAGAGGCTACTTAGCACCTTTACCTAATGATTTATTTTTCGTATGACACGTTACTGTCCTATTCTGTGTTATATATTTCCATTTAGTATCGCCATGACCTGCATAAGTAGCGTACAAAAGGATATTAACCAGCCGTACCCAAAAATAAATAACTGAGGAAGAGATGTTAGGGAGCTTCCTTAACCCACAGGAATACGAGCCCTTGTTTTGAGAATGGATTAAGTTGAAAGGGCGTGACCCGGGCCGAGAAGGGATGAGTAGAGATAAGAATGTGACAAGGATAAAGAGAGTTGGGTAAGGGACGAACGGGAGGATGAGTATTATGAAAAAGGGGTGCGTAAATTGAACAGATGTGTGAAGGAAAGCGATGAACATCTAGTGCAAAAAAATGATAATGATGATGTAGTACGTGTTTTAAGCGTTGCATTAGTGTTTCCAGTTCAGTATGTGTGTGTTAATCAGTAGAAATTCAAGGCACAGTTAAAAGAAATCACCTGTAGTGTTTCCCGAGTCATTCATCATCATCGTCGTCGTCGTCGTCGTCATCCCAACGCATATGTCCTCTTAAATGATGGGTGAGGTTACGCGTAAGTTCTCTCGACATACAAGAATGTGTAAGTTTTTTTTTTCTTTTAGCCGTTGATAGCAATAGGAGTTACTTTGGGTGTCATGTAGCTCCAGTACCCCTGTCTGCCACCAACCACTAGCAAGTTATTTTCATTTTTCTTTAATTCCAGCAGCCGCGAACCCATGCCTTGGTCGTTGGGTCTGAATTCGGAGTTTTCTTTTCGTATGTCAGCGGCCCTCCAAGGCTAACAAGTCCAGTCATACCCCAGGGAATAAATTGGATAGCTTTGTTGAAGAGCTGTGTATGTGTAGTAGTCTCAGTCCGGATATGTGTAATTTGGTTGAGTCCCTCACCTTGGAGTGTTGTGCAAGGCCAGCTACCAGGCTTTATTTTGTCCCCACACCGCTCTCATGGTAGTGCCAGAGACGATGGTAACCAAACGTGTAGGACCCAGGAACAAAGAGGATTCTCCATAATGCATGCTAATAGACATCCATTGGTCTACAGGTATATGCAGATACTGTCATTGTAATTCTTCACCTCCCTTCCTCCCGTTCCCCTCCACACCCCATCCCCCTTCGCCTCTACAGCCCTACCCCATCCCCTTCACATTTTCCCCCTTCCCCTCCACACCCACCTCCCTTCCTCTGCACATCTCCCCCCCTTCCCTCCACACTCCTCCGGTCCCTCTTTTGAGTCATATTCTAACTAGCATAGAATATTTTGTGGCATTTCTTTCATAGCATTGTTCCGTGTATTGTACCTTACACCCTTAATATTCCCTTGTTTGTTATATACTTTCAATATCGACACATTGTGCATTCGTAACATACGGGATGATATAACGCAAGAACCAGGGCAGAATAATTCGCAGAAGAAGAATTGTTACGAAAGAGTGTGTATTTTACCTTGCCCTGAATTGTTCTGTTGGAAGAGATTTGCCCACAGAATAATAGTGTGTTTGTTGTGACACGGGTAACAAGATTTAAGTATGAGAGAATTCTTCCATTTGTTACAAGTTTCTCTACCCCAAGAAAATAGGGTACACAATGACGTGGTTGAATTTGCATACATCATCATCATCATTATCATCATCATCATCATCAGTCTTTAAATATAAATCATCATCATCAGTCATCAATCTTCAGTTATCATCATCATCAGTCTTCAGTCGTCGCCATCATCATCATCATCATCATCATCAATCAGTCAATCTTCAGTCATCATCATCATCATCTTTTCAGACCCAGTGAAGGATAGCGCGTTAGGAAAATGAAATGACAAGCTAGGCAACCACCACCTTACCCTTGTCCCTGAAGACAGAGGGTGAGGGAAAAAACACAAGCGTAAGTGTGTGCGTATGTGTGTGTGTGTGTGTGTGTGTGTGTGTGTGTGTGTGTGTGTGTGCGTGCGTGCGTGTGCGTGTGTGTTTACGTGCGTGCGTGCGTGTAAGTTTCGGTAGCTCTCCCCTCCACAGACGAGAGAGAGAGAGAGAGAGGCAGAAGCGGCTTAGTTGCTGGCAGACAGCGAGTGAGTGCAGACCAGGCTCTCTCGAACACCATACTCGCATTCCATCTCCTTCCTCCATATACGAGTCTGGCTTTTATTCTGGGTTACGTAGGAGTCTTAACACCTCTTTCTTAGCGATTTATTTTGCACGTTACATCTTAGTATCCAGGCTTTCTTGAACACCATACTTGCTTTCCATCTCCTCCTTCGTTCTACGACCCTCTGCCTCAAGGGTTGGATTGGGGTCATATTATAGGTGGGATATAGGCTTCGCAGTGTTTTTTCCTTAGCGATTTATTTTGCATATTGCACTGTAAGATTCTTTTGTAATGTAGATGGTTTTCGTTCACAACACATAGAGGGAATAAATCGCAGAGGAAGAGGGGCAAAGAAATTCCCTGTGCTACTTTGATTACGACTCCACACACACACACACACACACACACACACACACACACACACACACACACACACACACACACACACACACACACACACACACACACACCTTACGGACCTCCATTGGTGTGTCATTCTCATAGTACTGTATTTCATTCTTTTCTCTTCGGTAAAATATGTATGGAATGTATTTTTTTTTTTACCAATGATGTACTGACAAAAATGTATGAATGTATTAATAAATGAGATACATTAGAATATTAGAATTTATATTGTTGCGAATTACGGCCTTCGTCAACTCTCTCCCTTCAAGCCTCCTCCTCCTCCCGTCACTCCTCTCGCTGCCTCCCCTCCTCTCCCCGCCCCTGATCTCGCTAGCTATGGTGGCTCATTCGTCGGCCTCTTCCCTCCCTCCCTCCCGCACTGTCCCTCCTCCCGCTCGCTCTGGGGAGAAGACGGATGAGGAGGAGGAGGAGGAGGAAACAGGAGGGAGTAGTGAGTTAGGTACAGAGGGAGAGAGAGGGTGGGAGATGGTAGTGGGAATGTGAGAGAGGGAGAAAGCTTGAAGTAGAGAGAGGGGCAGGGTGGTGGGTTTCAAGGCGGCAGATGTGATTATTAATTATTTTGGTGTGGGAGAGCGCGGGGTTGCACAGGCGCACACCGTCCCAGGCATTGATTAGTGGTGCGCTTATGCCAGTCGCTCCAATGTATGCAAGAGCTTGGTGGTGGTGGCTCGGCTCGGGCAGTGTGACGCGTACCGCAGCTCAGGACACACCACCCCCTCCACGCACACCGCCCCACGCCCGCCCCACCGTCATGATCACAGGTACACGTGCACGCCCACTTGCCCCGCCCATTTTTCCATGAGGGGGAAGGGGGTAGGGGGGTAGGGGGATACAGAGGTGGGGGGGAATGGGGGGGATCCGTGGTACCCCTCCTCCCCCAGCCTGACCCACCCACCCTACTGAGCGCCCCTTTTTTTCCCATCCATCCTTACCCCCCTTGGTCCCCCCCACCCCCAAACACCTGTCCACTGCTACTATATTTTCCACGCTTGACCTGTGGGGCCAAGGGGTCAGGTGCGAGGGGTCAGACAGGTGATGGTGGTTGAACCTGTGCTCTGGAGTGTCGTGTGTGCGGCGTTATAGTGCCCGAGTTCTCATTTGCATATGTTAGAACCCCGCATAATTTACCCATAAAGGAGTGCCCATTAGAGCTAAGGGAATGAGGGGTATGAGCAGGGTATGAAGCGTGCGTATACTCCACGTGCAAAGTATATCGCGGAGGGGACGGCCACGTGTAAGGAACAGCTGTGGCCGGGGAAGGAAGTGACTTATCGCCGACGTCTTGGGCCCGCGCGCCGCCACCACCACCACCACCACACACCCTCCGCCACCTCCACCTTTTTGTCTCCACCATTCCCTCTTGCGTCCCCTACCATTCTCCCTCCTTTCCCTCCACCATTCTTTTTGCCATTTCTCCACCATTCCCTCACCCTTTCTCCACCATTTTCTCCATCATTGTTCACTTTTCCCTCTGGCATCCTTACTCAATTCTTTTTTTCTTTTTCATGTCTTTTTGCTACTCTTGTTTCTCCCACCATTCCCTCTCCTCTTCACCATTCTCTTCTTTTTTTTTCCACTATTTTTTCCTTTCTCCATAGTCCCTATAGTTTTCTCATATATTCTATCGCTTTTCATCCTTTTTTTCATACACTCTCCTTGTCCTAACTCCCGCTCTCTCTTTCTTCATCGTTCCCCTTCGCTTTCTCCATTTTTCTCCCAGCTTTCTTACCTATTTTCACCGATTCCCCACCATATCCTTTCGCTTTCTCCAACTTCTTCTTTGCTATCCTTATCTCATTCTAGTAGTTCAGTTACTCTTCTAGGAGCTGCCTAGCATGGGCCAACCGGCCTACTGCAGTTATCCTCTCCTTATGTTCTAACTATTCTTAAATTTTCTTTCCCACTTCCTGTTGCTTCCTCCGCCATTCTTTCCCTCTTTCTCATGATCATGATCATGATCATCATCATCATCGTCATCATCATCCGGACCTCCTTCCCCACACCAGGGCAGGGTGAGGAGCAGCAAAGTCTTTCATTTTCTATTATTTTCTATTTCCTATATTTTTAACCATTCACATTTTCTCTTCCCCACCTTTCCCTGTAATTTTTCCATGATTCTCTTCTCGTTACCAAATCATTCTCTCACTTCCCCATATTCTGTTTGATTTTTTTTTCCCAGTTGCCCCTTATCATTTCCCTCTTGCGTTCTCCACCTTATGCCATATATCTCCGCCACTTATCTTGTTTCCCCTCACATCCTTTCGTTCCTTCTCCACCATTCCTCCTCCCTTTCTTCATTTCTTCTTCCTTCGTCAGTTCTTCCTTTCTTCATCGTTCCTTCCCTCGTCTTCATTTTTTCACCCTTTCTTGAGCATTCCTTCTCCCTTTCTTCCATTCCTTCTCCCTTTCTTCATCGTTCCTTCTTCCATTCTTGAGCATTCCTTCTCCCTTTCTTGAGCATTCCTCCCTTTCTTCATCGTTCCTTCTTCCTTTCTTCATCGTTCCTTCTCCCTTTCTTGAGCATTCCTTCTCCCTTTCTTGAGCATTCCTTCTCCCTTTCTTGAGCATTCCTTCTCTTTTTCGTAACCATTCCTTCTCCCTTTCCTCACCATTCCTTCTCCCTTTCTTCAACATTTCTCCCTTCCTTCACCATTTCGCCCTTCCATCACCATTCCTTCTTCCTTCGCCATTCCTTCTCCCTTCCTTCACCATTACTTCTCCCTTCCTTCACAGTTCCTTTTCCCATCTTTAACCGTTCCTTCTCCCTCCGTTTACCATTCTTTCTCCCATCCTTTACCATCCCTTCTCCCTTTCTTCACTATTCTTTCTCCGTTCTTCACCATTCGTGCTTCTCTCTCTCTCTCTCTCTCTCTCTCTCTCTCTCTCTCTCTCCTGCCAGCTCTTCCCTAGTCAGGCGGGCACACAGACAGAGGAAGCCTGTGGGTGTCTTTTTTCCTGTTTAAAGGTATATATAAAAAATTAATACCTTCATTCTAGTATTGCACTTCACATTTTATTCTTGAAATCTAGTCGGCATCATTCAGGATTGGGAAGGTCTTTGAAGTGAAGAGGAAGAGATGCATCATTCACTGCTTCATGCACTAGAGAGAGAGAGACAGACAGACAGACAGAGACAGAGACTAAAATCACTTCTTGGTTAGCTAATATCGTGTAAAAATTGCTAGAATTAAGCAAAAGTCGTCTCATGTTTTTGTCGTGGTACCAGGCTAACGTGAGCTCATGTATACTGATGTTTTCCTTCTGCCTTACCCCATCCTCCTTTCCGGGATGTGAGAGAGATGAGGGATGTTTCTTTATGCTGGCAGTGGAAGAGCCGGGTTTTATTATTGTCACCACGTGAAGGTACCCCCCTCCTCTACAACCCTGTCACCGTACTGAAGGGGTTAAGTTGCATTTCCTGGTTTTCGCCCTCCCTTTTTTATCAGTCTTTCCTCATGGCTCCCTCCTCTGTTCATTTTTTTTTTTTTTTTGGCCTAGAGAAGAGACACACACACACACACACACACACACACACACACACACACACACACACACACACACACACACACACACACACACACACACACACACACACACACACACACACACACACACACACACACACACACATTCTTTCATCGCTTCCTCCTTTATTCATCCTTTTTTTCCCTCGACCAGAAATACACACACACACACACACACACACACACACACACACACACACACACACACACACACACACACACACACACACACACACAGAATGCTTTGGGGTAATGATAATCTAAAGGAAGTTGCAAAATAAGTTAGATTAACAGAACATTTTTGTCATTGTTCAGTTCTTTCTCTTTTCTGTTTTTACTGATCGCTTCTCCGGCACAGATTCTCTCTCTCTCTCTCTCTCTCTCTCTCTCTCTCTCTCTCTCTCTCTCTCTCTCTCTCTCTCTCTCTCTCATTCTTCCTCCTTTTTCTCTAACTTTCCCTCCACTTTTCCATTCTCTCTCTTTTTTATTTCCGAACCTTCGTTATTCTTTTTGTTATTATAGAGGTGAAAAAACGATCCGAATTATAATGACGATAATAATGATGATGATGATGATGACGATGATGATGATGATGACGATGGTGATGATGATGGTGGTGATGATGATGATGATGATGATGATGATTTTTTTTTTTATCACCTCTTTTCTTTCCTAATTTTCCGGTTTCTTTTTCTTCGCTTTATTTTTCTTTTATTCAGTTCCCCCTCATTTTTTTTCTCTTTCTTGCTCTTCTTTATATTCCTCTTGTCTTTCTCCCGATCTTCCTCTTTTTCAGTTTTTCTTATTCCTCTTGTTTTTTTCGCTCATTCGTTTTCTATTTTGGACCCATTGTGTTTCTTTTTGCCTCTCTCTCTCTCCCCCTCTCTCTCTCTCTCTCTCTCTCTCTCTCTCTCTCTCTCTCTCTCATTACTTTGTTCTTATAATAATCCCTTAGAGTCGTATATTCTTTTTTATCCTTGTGTGTTTTGTGTGAAATACCTTAATTTATAAAAATAATGATGATAAAAATAATAATAGGCTAATAATAATGATTACAATAATAAACTTAATCGATGAGGATGATAATGATGATGGAAATAACAGGAAAATGGTGGTGATAATAATAATAATAATAATAATAATGATAATATAATAGTAGTAGTAGTTGTAATACTACTACTACTACTAATAATAATACCACAACCACCACCACCACCACCACCACCACCAACAACAACAACAACAACAACAATAATAATAATAATAACAATAATAAAAATAATAATAATAATAATAATAATAGTTTTTTTCACATGTACGAGTAACAATTGGCTTTTTGCGCAATGATTTTTTTTCCCTTAGAAGGAAAACGCTGCACAGATGCCGATGCCAATTTAATCACCTCATTACGATAAATAACAGGATTTTTGAAGCTCATAAAGGCCATATTCAGAGTCAGTTCAGCTTTTCAGATATTATATAAGGAATTTGTAATATGCGGGGAATTTTGGTACTGGACACAATCATCTAACTATCTGTCTATCTGTCTGTCTATCTGTCTATCTATCTGTATCTATTTAGCCAGACGCCTCAATCCCGGAAGGGGTGGCCACAGACAAATCGCCTCCATGTCGCCCTGTTCCCGGTCATTTCGCTGCTTTCCACCCGACTTACACCCCCTCTCCCATATACCTCTTGACTGCCTCCCTCCATCTCATCCTCGGTCTCCCCCACCCCCTCCATCTCATCCTCCGTCTGCCCCTCCCTCTCCCCTCCCCTCCACCTCACTCACATACACTCTCTCCGTTCATTAATAGATTTTATTGTTAAGCTGTAACTTTATGCAACTTATTTCACCTTTCACTGATTACGGCGCAAAATATTTAACAATGTAGTAAAGATACGGTTTAAAAAAGGTCAGTTAGTTGCTTGCAAGGTCAGTTAATGTCTAACAAGGTCAGTAAGGTCAGTTAATTTCTAACAAGGTCAATTAATTTCTAACAAGGTCAGTTAATTTCTAACAAGGTCAATTAATTTCTAACAATGTCAGTTGATTTCTAACAAGGTAAAATAATTTATAACAAGGTCAATTGATTTCTAACAAGGTCAGTTAATTTCTAGCAAGGTCAGTTAGTTTTTAAGAAGGTCAGTTAATTTCTAGCAAGAACATTTGATATCTAACAAGGTCAATAAGGTCAGTTTATTTCTAACAAGGTCAGTTGCTTTCTAACCGGGTCAATTAATATCTAACAAGGTCAATAAGGCCAGTTTATTTTTTAGCAAGGTCAGTTAATTTCAAACAAGGTCAACTAATTTCTAAAAAGGTCATTTAATTTCTAACAAGGTCAACTAATTTCTAACGAGGCCAACTAATTTCTAACAAGGTCATTTAATTTCTAACAAGGTCAATTAATTTCAGTATTGTATATTTCACTAGGCATGCTAGGGATATTTTTTGCCACTGTTCTTGCTCCTTTACCCATTTCAGTATCTTACCCACGTCTGAAGGAACAAAAGTGAGTTTGAAGGATGGAAATTGCCTGTTATGTGTTTCCCTTTTCCTTTTAATAAGACTGGATTCTGTTTACAAGCTGAAAAGTGGGATGATGATGATTATGACAACTCTGGAAAATGGGATGATGATGATGGTGGTTATGGTGATGGTGGTTATGGTGATGGTGATTATGATGGTTATGGTGATGGTGATAGTGGTTATGGTGATGATGATGATGGTGGTGGTGGTGGTGATGATGATGATGAAGCTGACTCAGTAGTGTGTTTACCCTGTCTGTAAGTATTCTCGGGCAGATGTTTAAATACAGATATTTTCATGTTTGTGATAGTTAACACTAATGATGATGATGATGATTGATGACGATGATGATGTTGATTGATGATGATTGATAACGATGATGATGATAATGATGTGATGATAATGGTGACTGAGAATAAAGCGTTCCCCCCGTCTATAAATATTCTCCAAAAATACATAAATACAATTATCTTTATGTTTATTAAAATTAACGCCGATCTTTTTATTTATTTATTTATTTATTTATATTTTTTGCTAATTTTCGGACGATGCGAGGAGATCTCCCAATTCGTCATCTCTCATCCAAAACTCTACGGCTTTGTTGTCAGAGAAGCTATACTCCTTTTACTCTAAATTGGCCCGGAGTTTCGTACCTTTGAAGCTTATTTCACGTCTCTCAGTGGCATAAAAGACAATAACTACCATTCTCCATCCCTTCCATGACACTTTTTCGTGACTAGCACCATATTCTAGTGTTAATTTGTTGTTACAGCTCAGCATTCAAGATGGAGAGATGGCAATTTTAGGCCAAGTTAGAGTAAAAAGAGTATAACAGAGACTGCGAACTGGGAGTAGTTGGTGGTCATGTGTTCTGAGAAATGGGTTCCGCATTCTCGTCGGGTAAGGAGACTCCCTAGCACCTCCTCCTTAGCGATTTATTTTTGGAAATGGCTGGTTAAAATCCATTTGTACGTTGTTTATGTAGGGTAGGGCGATGTTGGAAAAAATTATATAACGCAGAACAGTTCAGTAAGGTATAATAAATAAAACATGTCGCTTCAGAGGTGTTAGGAAGAAGGAAGCAGTTTAATTGAATTTAATTATAAACAGCCTTTACTGATCTTAGACACGACGCGTTCACAAGTCCATAAAACACACACCCTTTAATACCAGCCCACCAGTCCTGAATGAGACAGCCCGAACGTGTATTCCACATGGACACTGCGTATTAGCGCTGAAGTAGTGGCATGTGAAGGTGTGTGGCTCGTGGTAAGAATACTGGATTTAGGGAACGGGTTGTCAAATATTGCGCTGAGTCGGACACATGAACCAATAAAGCTTCATTTTCTGACAGACAAAACCCAGGATATAAGGTGCAGTGTGTTCAGATTCACAAAGTCGCTGCTGAATGCGTCCTGTAGCGTGGCATGCAGGCTAAACACATCTAATGCTCACAGACGTTCCATTAATGATCATCAGAAACTAGAGGACTTGCCAACACCTTCTCCCTTGCAGTTTTAAGAATACTGGTACTGACTGATATTCACAAACAAACCTATGATCAGTTCCTTCTTGTAAATTGGTTAAGTAAAGCCCCATTTAGAAGTAAAGGATTTTATTAAGAGTAAAGTTTCGCCACGTGCAAGGCTTCTTCAGACACCGCCAGGTATGTCAGCTCTAATAACATTTGGTTTAATTTGTCTTCACAGGCTGTCAAGGAGGGTACTGATTATTCCTGTCCCTTGTTTTATCTGCAAAAACAGATTCTATAGTCTGTTCACCTTAATTTGGTTGAGATATTCGTTCTTTGCAGTCGTATTTCCAGTAGCTCATTGGCAGACTAAGGAAATACTACAGTTCTGCATCCATTTCACAGTACCTCTTCGTATCCAACACCATAATTTAGTGTTGGTCTCTTGTTTGAGCTCAGCCTACAAGATGGAGACGTGGCAATTTTAGACCAAGTTGAAGTAGACAGAGTAACCGAAGAGTATTATTAAGACAGGGGATTCATCATGCTAGTTTGTTACTTCGACCCCTGATGGATGAAGAGTTGGCAATTTTAGGTCGTCAAAATGGGCAGAGTATCGAAAGAGTATTTTTATGATAAGGGAATTTTTTGTACGACAGGGGGATGTATCGTAAAGGTAGTTTTTCTCTAAGACATACTTTACTAAACGTGATTGCAAGTTCGGCATTACATAACTTTTTTGCAATGCTTTCTTGTTGTCTGATGGCCCGTTTTGCTTCTCCATGAAGCCTAGCGATGATTTCTCCGTAGACTGCCATGTCCTTAGTTCTCATGATGTTATGTGTGATGTAGTTGTTTTACTTCGGATTCCGGAATGTCTTCTCCAGGGCCTTCTTCAGCTTTGGAGAGCCAGAATTCCGGAATCCGAAGTAAAACAACTGCATCACAGATGATATCATGAGAACTAAGGACATGGCCGTCTACGGAGAAATCATCGCTAGGCTTCATGGAGAAGCAGAACGGGCCATCAGACAACAAGAAAGCATTGCAAAAAAGTTATGTAATGCCGAACTTGCAATCACGTTTAGTAAAGTATGTCTTAGAGAAAATCTGCTGCATGTATAAACCTTCAATATTGCACGTGGTAAGGTAGTTTGCGATTCGACAGTTGAAAGTGCCTCTCTGTATCAGTGTGAGGGGGAGATAGTCTGTTAGGGAGCTCACAGTAGGACGGATTGGCAGGATGACAGCTTCAAGTGGTCCCTTCCTGTACAGAATGCTACATTATGGAATAAATTGTTGGCGTGTTTAAAGCTACGAACAGTGCGTTGCGTGGGCAGTAGGTTGGTTGGCTGGTTGGTTGCTTGGCTGGTTGGTTGCTTGGCTGGTTCGCTGGTTGGTTGGTTATTTTGCGTTGTGTGGTAGTGGTGGGCTGTGTGGATTTGGTTGTGTACGGTATGTGTGAGGGTGGGGTGCTGGGTGGTAAATTTTACGTAGTGTGGTAGTAGTAGTGTTGAATTTGTGTGTGTGTGTGTGTGTGTGTGTGTGTTACTGATGTATGTGTCGTGGATAGCCTGTATGCGTGTGTTGACTCTAGCAAATTGGTCGGTATTTATTCTCTCCTGAAATATAATAAGAGCATATTTCACACATCCGACTTCAACAGCGATACAGGAAAGGCCATTTATACACCCAAGGAGATCATAAACCTACCGAATCCTTGTTTATGCTCTAATTTTGCGTGTAGGTGATAAGAGGAAACTTTAATGTGATTCTGTCGAAAGTACTCTGATTTTACAAACGTATTCAAAAAGGAAAAGAAGTATAACACGGACTGTTTTAAAGCAGAGTAATGTCATGGCCGTAATACAAACAGGTTAAGTTAAAATACAATATTATCACTTAAATCAGCATTAAAAGATAACATTGGAGTACTAACTGATACTGGAGATCAATATAATTTTACGAACAGCTGTAAAAAGATATGCCGTAATTGTAATAAGTATGTGATAATGTTTGGTGGGAGAGACAGGCAAGTTAGAGTTTGAAGACACAGGTTAGAGCTTATCTTTATTTTCTCAGTCGTTTTGGACTACACGGAACCCATCCTTAGTCGGGAACGTTAAATTAAATAGAGAATTTAAGCTATAACCCCTCCCTCTCTCTCTCCCACATAACATTTCCACTTGTCACAGTGGATCATCTACAACTTGATGATGATAGCGGTGACTTAATTTATCCACCAGTGTGCCTTCGTTTGCCTAAAGACCTTGCTCGCTCCAGTAGCCATCCTGTAGCCGCCCCATCAGGTTCCAGGAATAATTAAACCCGACCAGAAAAAAGTGGAGAGACAACCATCACATCGACAGCTGTAGAACACGTCGGTCCCTTTTAAGCAGCTGAACTTGGGCGAGCGGGGGCAAAAACTGGCTTAATTATCAGGAACCGGAGCTAGGCGGTGGATGGAGGAGTTCCCCTGCCAATAATTACAGAGTGATTAGGGAGATAAAGCGATGATTTACACGGGTGTCCGCGTGTCCCCGCGTTGGCACCTGACAAACATACATGATTTCCAAGCCCCCGCTGGGTTTGAAATGTGTCCTGCCCTATCCCTCTCCCCTTCCCGCCCCTCTCCCCTCCCCTTCTCCCTCTCCCATCTCTTCTCTCCACTCCCCCCTCCCCTCTCCTTTCGTCTCTCCTCTCCCCCCTCCCCTCTCCTTTCGTCTCTCCTCTCCTCTCACCTCTCCTTTCGTCTCTCCTCCCCTCTCACCTCTCCTTTCCTCTCCCCTCCCCCCTACCCACTGCGAATCCTCGACACCTTTACCTTCCATTCCTTATTTTTCACTATAATGCTGATTCACCTGAGTAGTGGAATCATTAAAAAGAAAAAACAAATGAATTCCAGGTTCTCCTAGGGTTTAAGATGTACTGTCCTCATCCTTTCCCCTTTACCTTTACATAATCCTTGACATCTTTACCTTCCTCTTCTATCCAGTTTTTTTTTCCTTTATGGTGACTAATTTGAATAGTAATGAAGATAAAAGTACATGAGCTCAAAGTCCCCAATGGATCTGAAATGTCACCAGTCCCCTTCCCTCACCTAATCATCACCACCTCTACATTTCCTCCTTGTCTTAGATACATGGTTATTATT